>NC_043967.1:9265165-9565165 GCF_902148855.1 Sphaeramia orbicularis | reverse complement strand
GGCAGCAAGTGGCCTTTGATTCTTTGATTCTGGTGCTCTTCATGCAAGTGGTTAAGCGTGCACTTTTAAGTGAATACTAGGGTGTAATTTGCTCGTCACAGCCTATGTGCATGTCGTGGCGAAGCTCCAAGGGTTTGTGAGTGTGGGCATTAATGAACTTATCGGGGGGAGTCGCCGGGAATGTCTGCAATTTGGAAACGCTCAATGCAACTTGTTAATGGGGTTTTGTGATGCTGATAAGGTTCTTTATGATTTACCAATGAAACTGTCTGGTTCCCCATGTGTGAACGGAAGTGTGTTGGCTGTGTGTGTGCAGGGTTCCCACAGGTTTCTACAAATAAGACCTTTTTAAGGCTACTTAAAACAGAATTTAATGCCCTTTTTAGAGCCGATTTTACAACCATGATGGCAAAAGTTTGCGACTCCTAGAATTTAGGAAAATGTATTTATGTACTCCAGCGCTTTGATTCCAGTCTTTTCTGAATTGATTTCTTGCAGGTGCAGTGAACTTCAAACACCTCAACCTCCACTCGTGTCAACCAGGTTGAGAATGATCTTTTCTCTACCCAGGTATTATTAAATTTGCACTTCCTCATGCTTACATTTCGCTTGCGAGCCGTCCCTTAAAGTTCCCAAACTCAGTTTTCTTAGGCGACATTGCACGTGACTAATGACTGCATGTGTTTTGGGCTGAATGTTCTGTGGTAATTCTCACCAGCTGCAAAGTTACTGATAATTGGTTCCTAATTTCAGTATAAATTGTCGGTTTGGAATGAGTGGAACTGAGTCGACTAACGTTACCTTCTTTGCAGTTTAGACATTTCCCAGACACATTTGAACACAACACAGTGAACAAGTTTATGGCAACACAGCTTAAGACCTACCATATCAAATTGAATACCTTTTCAAGACTTTTTTAAGGTATTAAATGCAGATTTATAAATTCAAGACTTTTAAAGGCAAATACACACCAACCCGACTGCCAATCGTCACCAGAAAAGGTACCCTGACTGATCAGTCGGCTCTTGTCTCCCTGACACAGTCAAAAAAGTGTGAAGAACACACCAAATCGACTACCAACTTCAGCATACATTCTGCGATTGTGCAAGACGTAAAACCGGAAAATGACGGAACATCCCTGACTGATGACATCCACTGTCATCAGTCATTGTTGCAGCAGAGAGTGTTGAGTAGTTCAGAAGGGTTGTTGTAGTTGCACTTGTTGAACGGATGGACAGTAATAAGGAGATACTGGTGTTGTCAGCTCTCAAGCTTCTTCTTGTGGAAGAAGAAAGATGTCACAGGTGAAAACTAAGGCGAAATCGCACTATACTAACAATGCTAACAGTGTTTACTTCATGGAATGAATGAAGCCCATAGTCAACACTGACTGGCACTTATTACCTCCGCCAAGGAGGTTATGTTTTTGTCAGGGTTTGTTTGTCTGTCTGTCTGTCTGTTTGTTTGTCTGTCCGTTAGTGTGCAACATAACTCAAAAAGTTACGGACAGATTTTGATGAAATTTTCAGGGTTTGTTGGAAATGGGATAAGGCAGAAATGATTAACTTTTGGGGGTGATCGGGGGTGGGGGGGCCCACGGGGAGGCCCACTGATCAGCCTTGGCGGAGGTCTGCGCTCTCCGAGTGCTTCTAGTTCAGATATGATATGAGCAGTGAATGGTCTATTATAGAAGACAATAATAGAGTGCAGTACCTTGGCATAGCTGTATTCACATGGAAACTTCTCGTTCACTGATTCACTAGCCAAGGGCGATCCCTCCACCAATCAGATTGGTCAGAATGAATGACAGGTAGTGACAGGTAGTATCTTATTTTATCCACATGTTGAATCAGTTGAAAAGACTGGCAACGGCATTAACAACTGCCGATCGCACAAAACACACCACCCAGACTCATGTCGCTGACCTCGCCAGACTGCCCGATGAGGTCTGACTGCTGAAAATCGGGTTGGTGTGTCTTCGCCTTAAGACTGTTTAAGGAACATTGTTTGTGTGTTTGTGTTTTTCTTTTTGTCTGTGTGGGTTACGGTGAAAACAGACTTTTGTGGTGTAATGAGCAGCAGTCATGACATCACACAAAACTAAAATGTTCTGTTTTCTACATATTATTAGCCTCATAGTATAATTGCCTAAGTCATAATTTTGGCCAAATTGGGAATCAATCAGCAGTGATAGGACAGTTAAGTTACACAAATATCACAATTTGGCCAAAAATATGACTTTAGCAATTATGCTATGAGGCTAACGATATGGAAAAATACATTCGCACTGGATGACTTGCATTCCTCCATTTGAGAAGAATTAAAGGTGCATTGTGCAATAATTAGTGACATGGCAGGATGAAGATGCAGAATCCAACCGACTGAATAAACCTCTTACTCTTCCCTACAGTGGACCTTTATTAAAGTCAGTGGTTGTTCTGTCCATTCAGGGCTTTTTAGTTAAGTGGATATTAACTCTGGTCTACACTCAAACATAGTCGGTGACAGTAATGTGCATTAACGTTGAATGAAAGTCTACTGTAGAACAAATGACCTGCTCCCTCTGTACATGAAAATCACTCATTCTAAGGTAAGAAAAGCACAATTCCCATTTTCGTGTAATTTTATATTAACGAAAACATAATTATGAATACTACATTCCATTTCTGCAGCTAGATCCTCCTAAATCCCCCTAAATCTTCTCTGCATCTTTAATCATAACCTTATCATGACGGATTATAAATGGCGGTTCGTGTGTCCGAGGACCCTTACGCAAAATAAATTGTTATATTGGAAAGACATCACTTGTAGATAGGTCACGGTAAATGAGAGCCATGTGTTTAGTATCAGGCAGCAAAGTGACGTATTTGAATTTATTTACCTCGCTTGACATCAGACATCTTGCAAAGTAAGTTTTGTTCATTTACACTACATTTATGCAGCTCTTTTTTTTATAGATAGACAGACGGACGGACGGACGGACAGACGGACAGACAGACAGACAGATAGATAGATAGATACTTTATTAATCCTGAGGGAAACATTTCTAACATTTTATTCTGATTACTATGTGCAATAATAATAATAATAATAATAATAATAATAATGATAACGCAATATTTCACCTTGTTGTCTCTTGTCTTATCTCATCTTATTTATTACCTTATCTTATTGTGTTTTATAATGTTATATCCTGTCTTATCATCTTATCTCATCTTATCTTATCTTATTTAGTCTCTATCTCTAGTCTCTGTATCTTATCTTATCATGTCGTGTGTGTTGTATCTTGTTGTATATTAACTCTTCCTCATTCATTCATTCATCATCTGGACCTGCTTTATAGTTTCAACTTGTTGTGCCTTGTCATGCTGTATCTTATTTTTTGTCACGTCTTGGTATCTTGTCTTATCTCCTCTCAGTTTGTCTTGTCTTGTCGTGTCTTACCTTACCTTATTGTGTTTTATAATGTATCTTATCTAGTCTCATCAGTCTGCTCATTGTGGCTTATCACGTTGTATCTTATTTTGTGTTTTTGCGTCCTGTCTTGATGTGTATCATCTCATTTTATTTAGTCTTATCTTATCTAGTCTCATCTCATGTTGTGTTATCTTATCTTATTTTATCTCCATGTACTGGATCAGTATTCTTTGTCAGTAAACATCTGAAGTTCCTGTAAGAGTTAAGTGATAAGTGCATTCTATAACCTGCCTTATCTTTATTATCAACAATCATCACCTGCATCATAAAATGTATGAGACAACATTAGTCGCCCACGGGGACCAATCAAAATTCTCGCTGTCTCCTGCCAGAATGAACGACTTGACTGAAATGACTATACATGAGTCTGATCCCCAAACTATAAATGTGGCTTTACTCACGTGTTGTTGGGGTGTAGGAGCTGTTGCGGGGTGCTCCTTGCGTGCTGGGCGGGGGTGGCATGGTAGGGGGGGTCAACCTGGACTGTGTTTTGACGTCCGCAGGTGAGTCGGGCATGGTGGAGCGCTTCCCAGTGCGATCTGAAGGCAAAAAAAAAAAGGAAAAAAGATAAAGATTTAAATAACATATCTAATATAACAGGTTGCCGGCTTAAGACAGGGAATAAACTAGTTTTACAAATACTGTGTTTGAGAAAGAGCTATATTATAATTTCCAGACAAACAACAGCAGCAGGATTTAATTTGATAACAAAGCGACCGTGAGGTGCAGCAGACAGACTCGTTCTGGAAATAGATGGTTCGCCACATCGTATGTCTGCGTGTCTTGCCACAGTGACACTGATGCATATGCTCAGACTGTCAAATGAGGAATGAGAGGAAGAGAGGAGAGTCACAGACGCACACACAGACAGACGCCCGGGAGAGCAGCGTAAATATGCACCAAGTATGGGTCTCATTCCACCACCATCTGTGCCATTCTGCACGCCCGCTGTACACCACGGCAACACGCAGCAGCCCCCTCCCCACCGCCGCCGCCACCCCTCCCCTGCTAACGACTGCGGTACTCATTACACACACAAGTACACACCCACACCCCTAATCCTTGCATATCTCTGGATACTATAGCCACATCTGTTCAAGTAACGAACACAATAGACAAGCAGCTAGTCAGTAAAATACTTTCAGACTGTGAAAACTAACAAAGAAAAACATCCTTTAAATGTCTTTTTCACATGATAGTCATATCATCCAAAAGGGGGTCTGCACCTGAACACCAAGCTAGGTCTGTTCCTCTTATTAATTATTACCTTTTTTGTGCTGTGAACACAAATACCACATTTCAGTCAATATTTTGCTCTTTTAATAAAAGGTCTTTTCACTTTTATTGGCTCCTGTCATTAAGGCTGTTGATCATTATGAAATTTTAGTTAACTGTCACACAAACCTCATTTTCGCTGTGTTTATTTGATGCCATTAGTATAGTATAAGGCAGGGATGCACATTTACCAAAATCAACCATAATACATCCTAATATATGCATATTATGATGTTAATGTCCAGATTTAGGAGGATTTATGGTAAACTAACTGCAACAAAACATATGAGCTCTGTCGTCCAGTGATGGTTTGGATTTAGAGACATTATGCAGATAGAGGTATTGTGTAAATCATGTCAAATGTGAGTATTTTGGTTATGTTTTTGTTTTGTTAGGTAATATTTGCTTGTTTGACTTGGGCCTTTTCCTTGATAACCAAGCAACAAGACTCAAATTGCAAGTTAGAATCATAATACTGCCCACAATAACAATGGGATTTTTTTCAGCAAGCTATGCAGCCCAAATATAAGCCTGATAATACACTTTTACATCTAATGAAGGAGACACATCTGTATTCAAGAATGGAACACATCGATAAGTCTGTTTGCTTGTGTAGTCGATGTAAATAAACATTGCACAGAGCAAATCTGACCTAAATCCCTTAAATATCTGAATAACTAAATGACAGGTTACAATAGGGGTTAAGTGAGTTGACATTTCACAGAACACCAGTCAAATCCCAAACAGCGGAAGATTACACTCAAAATGTGATGGAAAAGTGACATTTTGATCAACTGAAAAGATTGCCACAGTTATACAAATTAATCAATGTTAGGTCACATGATGAAATGATCATATAATAATTATGACAGTCCTACCTGTTATTATCAGTCATTTCAGTATTTGTGCAATAAACAAATCAGTCTATTCACCCTCTGCAATTCTTGATTACAAACCAAAATGCTGCTCATTTTTATCTTTTAATGTTCCTTTCCAATAAGCTCTTCTTTTATTGTATTAACAAAATGAACAGAAATTAAAACTAAATACATTTAATCATCCACTAAACTTTCACTAACCCAACCACATTCATATTTTCAAAATGTGAATCAAGTTCTCCAGATAAAGAGCATTAATCAAAAGGAAAACATTTTTTAATACACAGTTATTTCCACTTATTTCAGTCGCTTTGTACTCAGCAAATAAGTGACCTTATCAAATGTATGAGAACAACAGCATAGACATTATCAGAGTCTCGGCCGGGTGTGAGGGCAGAGCCCATACTGAGCAGGAAAAGAGACACACAACTTCTCTGAGCAAAAGCAGTTACAAGCCTATCACACAGTCGACAACAGGCTGTTATCAACTGTCTCTGCGGCACAATGTGAAAGAAAAGGAGGCTGGAGGGGAACAAAAAAGGAAGCAACTGAAAAGAGGGAAAGGACAGAGAGCGGAGGGAAGGGAGGAGCAGGTTAGAGAAACAAGACGACTATCTTTAACGCTGAACATATACAGTAGCTGTAATCCTGTCGCCAATACGTGTGTGTTGACTCAAAGACACACAAACCTGCACAGGATCAGCTCACACACTCTGTAATCAGGGTGGTGGTGGTGGGACACTGTCCAGAAACTGGGTGGTTCCTGTCTCACATTGTCACACCAAAGACCCTAACATGTACACTTGGGAATGATGGAAATCAGAATCAGAATCAGAATACTTTATTAACCCCAGGGGGAAACCATTGGGTGTTACAGTCGCTCCATTCAAGTATAATAAAAAGTAGCAGGAAAGAAATTATCAATACAACAGAAAAAATTAAAAAATAAATATAAACATATGAAAAGCTCTAAATATACAAACATATATATACATAGCCCTGAATACATATACATGCCAAATATACATATTAAAACACTCTAGTAAGACACAAAATTAAAACAGCAGAAATCTACATAACAGTATGCACACTGCTATATAATAATACATGTTACATACTGTGTAAGTTACAGAATGTATAAATGCCACTTTTCCTTGGTGCAAAGTCTTTGGGTAAGACTGTCAACTTCAAAATGAGAGAAGAAACAGTGATGTGTAAGAGACAGGATAGTCTAAGCCTTTTAGCTATAGGCCTGAGCCTCAGTCATGCTCAGACTCGCTGCTGCCGAGGTGAACTGTGACTAAGTATTTTAGTCACACCAGCTTGGCTTTAGCAGGCAGGCAACTGAGCGATGGAGATGTCACTGAAATGCTAAATAAAAGCCACACATAACTCCATTTCTGGGACTGAACGTCTAGATCAATTTTGTTTACTGAACTTTTTGACCCATGTTTGAGAAACAAAGAGAAAGAGAAATGCATAAAAATGATCACACATATTAAAACATATTAACCCATAAAGACCCAAATATCTACTGGCAACCATAATCATTTACTGATATAAACTGTTTAATACCTGTTGATCCATTAATCCTATCAATACAGGTAAATAATTGGTGTAAAATACAGTTTGTCATCTTTTCATGGTCATCAGATATGACCCATTTGGACATTCAGAGGCTCCGTAGTGAACGTGGAAATACCGTCATCTTCTACAACATTGATTCACCAGTAAAACCCATGGAGTTGGATCAATGACAGCAAATGGAGAAACTTGCTTTAAGTTCAGTTCATGATATATTTTGCTGAAGAAGTCACTTTTTCTTTAGTTTTCTTATGGACATCTACATGATTAGGTTATTAATTAAAGGGAAATAGGTGATTTTCACTTAATGCAAAATACAGAGCATAATATTACAATAAATGGTAATAAATCACTTAAAAAAGGTTAAAAAAGGAGAAAAATTAATTATGGGAACTGCGACAAAATTAGCACTGTGTCTTTATGGGTTAAGGTTGTGTGAGTTTAGAGACAGAAATGAGTTCAGTCTCTAAGCTTTAAAGATTTGCTGTGTATTTTAACATACTGCATACATAAGCAGGTGACGATTAGCTTCTTAAAAGATCTAGTGTGTCTTTCTATTGCTCTTTATACAGTCACAGTTGAAATGAACTGACTCAGGCGTCCGTATCATCAGGACACTCCTCTTAGATCAGGGCTGTCAAAGTAATTTTTAATTCAGGTTCCACATTCAGCCCAAAATGACCTGAAGTGAAATAATAACATAATAACCAACAAATAAGGTCCAAACTTTTCTCTATGTTTTAGAGTCAGAAAATTGTAATTACATTATGAAAATGTTTACATCTACAAAATATCCTTTAAAAAATGTAACCAACATGAACAACCATGAAGAAGCTGCAATTTATTAAGAAAAATAACTGCAACTTTTACAATATTATGTCCCACTTTATCATTTACACAAATACATCACAAATTACACATCACAGTGGATCTACAAATATACGAAATATTTAGGAAAAGGCAGAATATTATTAAAATTGCACTCACTTCTCTTAAAACATTTCATGTTGTTCAAATTTGTTCCAGTTATTCACATTTTTTTGTGAAAGAATTGTTTGTAAATGTAAACACTTTCATGTAATTTAACTGTTTAACTGAGAAAATATTGTAGGTGTCAGCATATATAGGTTATTATGATAGTATTTTACTGACCCAACCCACTTGAGATCGAATTGGGCTGAATTAGACCCCTGAACTAAAATGACTGGTAATATCTTAAGTGTAATTTTTGCATTTCACTAATTCATCCAGATTGGACCCAGTTTTGGCCTGCGGGTCGTATGTTGGACACCCATGTTTTAGAGGCTTAGAAACACAGAGGTCACACACCTCCCCGCTAACCACAGAAGACACCCAACAAACGCCCTTTGAAGGTGTAGAGGAGACGCTTTGACTGATAAAGTCACTGGGAAGGTTAGGTTTATTTGGCTCCCAGTGCACTGGTGTTAAAAAAACTCCAGCTACCATCTGGCTTTTGTCTTCAGAGTGAAAATGTGCAATCAGCAACAAGCAGGTTTGATTCTCTGGTCAAATGACTCTGCAGTAGATTAGTCTGACGGGCAGTGATGGAAACACAACACCTCGGGGGTTTAGTCGCGAGCCTTCGTCCCTTTTCCAGGATGATGCTGGTAGCCAGGGAGGAACATTATTAATGTCAGTATTTTCATTTTGGAACAATATGCGATGGTAGTTTTGTTCTTCTCATCATGCAGAATGGAACACTGGCAACACAAGGAGGTGACGGAGCACGCTGTGTTTGATGGGAATTTAAGGGGACTCTACTGTAACACATGGCACACTGAAATAAAAAGCAGAAAGGCTAACTTTAATACACTGTTGTCCATAAAGTTGGAATAAAATACTTTTACTTCTTCTCATGAAATGATCGTAACAATGTGATTTAATGTAACTGGAACTCAGTAATAGAAATGAGAGAAATAAAATAGAAATAAAAGAGGAATGCGTCTGAAAAAAAAAAAAAATTCCAACTTTCTGGGCTGGGTTTCCATCTGATATATCCTAAGTGAATGTTGAAGAAACCCAGAAACAATTATTTGTACAAGACACAAGAAAAAATAATGACCTAAACAATGCATTAACACAAAAATGTTAAATGATGAATCTCAACAAAAATGATACAAGAGATGTAAAAACATGAAAATGACATAAAACATGAAACAAAACATAGCAAGCAATTCATCTTGTGGTTATTTTGTTTAATTTGTTTTAAACTTTACAAAACCAGCAGAATTTAATGAGATCAAAATGAGACAAAAATGATTATTTATAATGTTAATCTATTCTTTATGATCTGAAAATGACAAACATTTGCCAAAAAGCAAAATATTTCACAAATCTAGATGCAGACCATTCAAATCAATGACAGTGATAAAGATATATTCAACATTAGATGAGTAAAAATTTATAAACACACCAAAACACTGAATAATTTTTTAGACCAATGAAAACTAAATAAACTATAAAGACGAAAGAAAAATGTACACTGTGATATTTATGGTTTTATCAAATGAAATTGTGATAAATTTCATTAATTTCATAAATCTAATAGCCTTAGTATGAAATGGACTCAGTAAACCAGAACTATAGACCTGAATGTAACATATTTGTAGGTTTAATGTTAAAAAATAAAGTGCACCTTGTACACATAAAGTGGTGGAGTCATCGGATAAACTTGGGAAACTAGTACTGGAATACAAATTCAGAGGGATAAACTGCAGGAGAGTGGTGGGGATGGATGAAAAAAGAGACAAGTGGAAAAAATCTGCGTGATTAGGAAAGCAGAGGAGTGGAGGTGAAAGAGGAGTCAATAAGAAAAGTTGACAGAAGGAGCAGAGTAACTATTAAAAGCCTTTAACTGCCTCTTCAGCGGCTACACTTGAACTTTCTAAATCCCCTCTTCTCTGTTTCTCTCCCACTTTTTCCTCGTCGTCCAACCTGGCCAGAATCAGAAAGGTTTACTGCTCTAATTTCACCGCAGTCAAAAAAAAAAAAAGTCTGGATCTGACTATTTATTTTATAAACTCAGGATATAGTGGAATAGCTGGTGGAAACATATAGTCTTACCTCTGGCTGCCAGCTATCATATCCTGTATGCCTTCCTAAAATATGATCTACCAAAATACAAGGTCATTAAAAAAGACGGCTGGGTGACAGGACCCAAGGTAATTCATCATTTTCCAGTCAAACACAAAGACCTTACATGTATATACGGAACTGGACCAAGGTAAATAAAACCAAGTCACCGTATCACACATGGTTGTACTTATTCTGTTTCAGTGAATCTTTGAGCCCAGACTTTCTGTAATTTTGTATATTGGCTTTTCTAATTATGTGGTAACTTTTGGCCCTCTTTACTTAATCTGTTATTAGATAGAAGGGAATCATATCAGAATCCAAAGTATTTTATAATTACCTAATGTCTCTGACTAGATAGGCAAACAGATATAAATGAGTCACATCAATACTGTGTAATTTGCAGCAATGTGACTGCAAAGTATACATAGTGTAGGAATTCATATGTAAATAAGCCTATATTTTTTTTTATTTTTTGGTACCAAAGAATATAAAATATATTAAGTTGAGGTTGTAAACGCTTATGAATCATCAATAGGCTGCTTTAACATGTCCAACATAGACCACTGTGATGTATTGCTTGCAAAACGGTGAACCCACATTACATTTCCAGTTCAGCCTCAGTCCTTACTGGTTGTGCAGCTTCCTTTTGTTGCTTTTCCACTGCTGGTGTCAGCTCGACTTGCCTCGGCTTGGCACCGCTTATTATGACCCCCAGCATGGTGCAATTCCAATGCATGGGTAGTAGCTGCATGTTGTTACAGCAATGCACCAGTAACTACAGTGATGATGACTACACCTATGAGCGATTTCTAAAAAGAGACATGACATCAAGTTTAATTTACTTCAGTTGTTTAGACATACGTATCAGGACCCAACTTGATAATTTGCTCTGATGTTGTCTGAATGTGATGATACACATATTCATTGACCAGTGTGTGCTCTGCAGGATTTTATGTCATGTTTAGTATTGCTTTGACTCACTTGGAAGTCCTGCAAAGGTAATACTAGTAATAATATGTGATAGAAGGAAAGAAATAATTAGTGGCATTTCTTCATAAATTACTGTTTTTTTTGTAAGAAATTATAGATAAATTCTTTGATAACTATTAGCATTTTGCATGTTTGGTACCTGGACATTTTCTATCCAAGTGTAATCTGTTAAGTTGCAATCATACTTTGTGTAATGATAACTAATTCATTTTATATCAATAACTAAGAGAGTTGCTTTATGTAATGTGGGTGTACTTTGAGTTACATGACCTGCTTGCTAAGGCTGTTGCTTTCTTCATTGCTTTATAACGCATCAGCTGATTGATTGGATTAATCTGTGATGACGGGACACAATACCAACTGTTGGTATCAGTGGAACCTGATGCTCCTAAAAAAGGACTTCTCAGCTGACAACAATATGTGAAAATATTGTAATATACCTGCCCTCACTTAGATTTTTAAAATTAATATAATATTCACTTGCAGATCTAGTAAGTAATTACTTTTAGTTTATATTTTATTCATTTAAGTTTTGCTGTCTTTGAATTAGATGTGATTATGATAAAAAACAAAAACAAAAAAAAAAGGGTCAACCTTTAAGATAGTACTTTTGAGTTCTCTTAAAGTAAAATTCATTTATTTTATACTGAAATAGACCCTGGATTAATTGTAATGTGAAAATAAAGACTGCTTTGTAGATGTTTGTGCTGAAGTCAGATCTTAAACATTAGAAACTCAATGTATTTCACATGGTCGAACATAACTGATAAAGGGACAAGATGAAGTAGGCTACGGAATTTGCAAGATCTGAAACTAAACAGCATCAACCTTGCCAAATACTGAGCCTGTATCGATGTATGAAAATTGGTCTTACTCAATAACTTAATAAAACCTAATAAATAACTATAAACCATGTATAAATCCTCTGTAAAGGTAACCCTTATTGCAAAATACTACCTATTTTGGAAATAAGCCTGGATGTTTGATTCTTGGGCTACTACTCATTTCCAACAGTAAAATACTTGAGAGAAAACACACAAATGTCTGAACTGGTTCCATTGCAGCATGAACCCCGCAGTGGTATGAAAAGATGAGTTTGGTTACAGGCCTGTAATTGGGGATTAACACCTGGGTCAGTGTTATGATTGGATAGCAGTTGTTGGGTGGAGATGAGAGGAACATAAACCCTGAAAGCAGTTTGAAACTCATCCTCCGTCCCTCAGGTGAAGAAGATGAAGGATAAAAGAATGAATTATAGTGAAATCCACACACACAGAGCAGATAAATACACAAGAATACAGTCTTTTCCCCCCTCTATGTTTCTCAAACACACAAATCAAAGACAACCCTCTCTGTTTCTGATTTGACTGAGAGCGCTCGAAAGCATATAAGAAGAGTAAAATCAATGGCTTCAGACTAACCAACAAGGGCTGCAGTCAACCATTCACTCAGCAATTACAATGCCACTGGAATCAATAGCAATACTCTCCTCGCAAAGTCATTTACCCAGTCTTTGGGAAAAAATCAAAATTCACCTTACGACTGAAGTGCATTATTGAAAGCACCTGACAGCACGCAGTTTCACTCTGTCTATTACATGAGCAAAATATGGCGTGCATGCTGCCAAATGAGAAATGCATGTGCAGACAACAGTTGGACAAGGCCTCATTTTATTACAGCAACAGAGTAAACCTGAACAATAGCAAGTGTGCACCAGCTCATGCATAATTCACCCTCTAAAGCACTACCTGAACCAGCATCCTTAAACAACCTTGAAAACAAAGTCGAGCCATCTCCCTCGGTCTAATACGTCGGTTAAAAGTTAATGACCAAACTTAATGCACATCCATTGTCCATTTATTAGGCCTGTTACTGCCCCGACACTTTCATATTGTAGGCAAAGCAGCAGGACTGTGGTTAGATGTTATTCCACAACAGGACAGGTATTGATGAGCTTTAATGGAAAGGGCCGATGAGTGCTTTGACTTTGCCTAACTCACTTTTTTTTTTTTTCTTTTTTTTTTTTTTTACGATTTCTCCGAAGTGCTGTTGTCCAGGCATTAATGGGTTGAAGTGGGGGGGGGTAGAGGACGGGCTGCTGAAGACTTAGCAATTAGCCACAAAGGAGCAGAAGAGGATCTCCAGTGTCGGACCTACTGACAATCACGCCTATGGCTTTAACAAAAACCACTCACCATTATGTTTTACATAAAAAATAATGCAGATTCATTGGTGTAGCACTGGGCGATCTAGCTATTGGTTGACGTTGAGGTAAAATCACAATCCACAATCTGAAAAATAATTTTCTTAGATCTTATAAAATACAGAAAGTTACAGCTCATCTATAAGTTTTACTCTAGTTTTCTATGGTCTATGGAAGCCTAAGTCCATGACTGATAGCTTTGGTTGATATTATCTGACCTATATTCTGCTTTGTTGCATAATTTTTTAGCAACATTATTACAATATTGACAATATCTAGATGGAATAAACAATTACATCTGCATTTGGTGTAAACACAGCTGCAGTCTTTCCATTAATTACCAATATTTGCCCCGTCTGAGTTTTATAATGAAATAAATATTATTTTCAGACATTTCTCATGTCAGAGCTCAGCAGTTAGACCTACAATTGATGGATCAACAGTCATTTTTAATCACCAGATCTTCAATAGTAATAAAACATGTTGCATAGACTCTGTAAAGTACAGATGGTCAAGTATCACTGTTTTATCCAGAGATCTGTGCCAGTGCCATTAATGCTACTGCTAGCTGAATAGGAAAGTTTTAAACATGCTGTTTAAATGATTATTATTATCATTTAATAACATGTTCTGTACAATTGCTCTGAAAAATACATCATATGAAAAATCAAAAAAGTCGCAAGATCATGAGACCATCAAGCTCTATCTCAGTGTGCATATTTGTAAAACAATGACAAGAACAAACTCAAATCCATAGGAATATCTAGACTGTGCGTGGTCCTTCACTTAATGTATTGTTGCTCAACTATAACGTCAGAAGTGTCAACGATAATTACCCTGACCAGAGACTGAATTATGTGTTGTATTTGCTTCAACTACTCATTTCCTCTGGATCATTTTAGAGCAGAATGTCTTCTAGTAGCTTGTTGCTATATTTGAAACCTTTGCTGGAAACTGTTCATGCAATTACTAAGAAAATGATTGGGATTTGAGCCAGATACACAAGAGCATCAAGAGTTTAAAATGGCCTTTAGACACATCCACCAAACTGTTTTCACAAAGCACTTCCCATAATGTGAATATATGAGTGAAATACAAAACATGTCATTTCAACTGTAAACCCAGTATTTTGGGTTTAAGCCCAATTATGGGTTAATCAGATGGAGTAGCTGCTGTAAATATTGAGGTTTTAACTGAAGTAAGAATAACCACACAAGGGTTAAGTTTTCCTGCACTCTGTTTTTCAAAAAGATCGTAAATTCATTTACATATGCCAACATTCATCACAGATTTTTCAGAAATACTCCCAACACTCCCTGTTAAAATAAAGTGAAACCAAAGCCGAGTTGTGCTTGTTTGTACGTTCTTTTATCTCTTCGCAATCTGCGCCTCTGAGTCAGAGAGCGATCCTCGAAATGAGACAGAACCCTGGACAACTACCTGCCACTCACAAGGATGTCTTCACACTTACATCACCCGTTTGCATCGTCCGTGATTACGTGATCCTCAATGTTTGCAAAATTTCTTCTTTTCTTTTTTTGCTCGGCTTTCCCTGTCTCCCTCTCTCTCTCTCTCACCCTATCTCTCTCGCTCACTCTCTTTCAGCCAAGCTCAAAGAAAGGAGATTTTATCCCCCCACTGACTTGTGATACACGCCTTTTCTAAGGTTACATACAAGTTACATCACTCGCCTAAAACAAGGTTGTTGCAATGAACGATATCTAGGAGGAGCGCAGTCCCTGAGAAACAGTTCAATATGTTACAAAAAAGACTTCGCTAACCCACAACTCAAGGCGAAAACACAAAGTTATATCAAACCCTTTTTACATTTCATCATCGCACACAAAGCTATGAGGTCATTTCGCATTCAAATCACCTTACGAAACAGGGACAACATTGCCTAACCTTGATATTTTAGATTATTCATAGAGGCTACAATGACTTCAAAGTCTATCATCAGGAGATAGAGTCAAACAATCTCCATTACACACTTCATAAGCTAGAATTGCCTTTCGCTGGAGCGTTTGCATGTGTGTATGTGTGCTGCAATGGTACAGTTGGAGACCCAGAAAATGATGTGATAACAGTGGCAGTAATATGCCACTTGAGAGTACTTCACACAGGCAAATCGCATTCTTCAAAACGACAATGGATTTCAATCATGCTGGGTGAATTTTCGAGAGTTGGCGGCTGTGACATAAACAATTTACGGTGTGCCGGCGCCCGCGTGAGCACAAGATTGTATTAGACAGACATAAGATATCATCATTATGGAGTTAAATAGAAAAATGCATATAGACTGACCCACTTATGTCCTGCACATGAGTAGGCAAAGACATAATGTTGACGTACGCGACAATGCGCATCGATATGGAAGGTGCTGGAGTGAAAAAGCATGAAGCTACAGGATGCCGGTGAATTGAGCGCTAATGTCCACAACATGCCAATGTCTGTGCAAAATGGTGCCTCTGGGTGTGTTATACCTACCCACACACACACACACACACACACACACACACATATATATACACACAGTACACAATAATGTGTGAATAGAAGGAGCGGGACAGCAAGGTAATGGAATAGATGAAGCGATACAGAGATGGTGTGATAGTGGCTTGCGGTGATTGCTCTGTGTACCGGGTACAGATGTGGGGAGGGAGGGAGGGAGCTAGAGCTAAGGGATGGACAAAAGGGAGAAAAATGAAGAGAATAAGGGGACGGATGTGTTAAAGGAGGCGGCTGAGGGACAGGTGGGACGATTAAGATTCAGAGACAGTATACAGAGAAACAAGGGGAATCTATCAGTATGCAAGAGTGGTAACCTCTCTTCACTTTCCATCATTCCCCTTCTCTGGACCCTACCTACACACACACACACACACACACACACACACACACACACACTGGTATCCAGATGGAGCAGTATGCAAAGCATGTCCCATCAAACTCCACCCGCTTGTCAAGAAGATGTATGGATACAACGCCCTACCGCAAGCCAACAAATACACAGATACACATAAGTCCACATGGAAACACACATACCCAGCTGCAAGGGCATATACACACACAATCACACACATACACACACACACACACACACACACACACTGCATGGAGAACAATAAAACAACACACACAGATCTAATTTCCACCATTTTATCTGTTTCCCTCCTCAGCAGATGCAGGATGCAAAGAAGCGCAGCAGCACTGCCACTGCCACTCAGTCCCTCTGGACATTCCTCTGTTTCCTTCTCTTTTCTCTTCCACTCTCACTCTCTTCTTCTTTTTTTTCAACTTCTACCCTTTTCTGTTTTTACTCTTCACTCATGTATGCATGCTTGCTTTCCAGAAAGTTCCCACTGGCTGCTGCTTTGTCTCATCTACCAGAAACATTGATGATGCAAGGACTTTGGGCACAGTGTGATATAGTTTCCTCTTGCCAGTAATGGCTTTGTTATTCAAGAAGTCAGCATATTACTTAGTACGTTCACATTTAATGCTTATATTAACACTTTAGATGTTACTTTAGTGCATTCTCAGATATACACTAGGTTCTGGTTTCTATTTATTCTTCAGAACACAGTTTCCAGTGATTATATATTTAGTGATGCATGAGCCTTTTTATGATCAATTAAGTGAAAAAAAAAGAAAGAAAGTTTGCTTTTTAAATCTAATTGCAGATGGAAAACTTTGATAAAATTAGTCAAAACACAACATATTCTTGATGAAGAATTAACTGTGAGGTGGTACCATATACTGTTGTACCGGAAGCAAATATTTTCTTATGATAAACCGAATTTCTGTTATTTTTTAAGTTATAGATAAAGTAGAGTTAGAGGGTTTGAGCCCCTCATGAACAAAGTTAAATGTTATTATAAGGTTTGAAAATATATTAGTACTATTAGAGGAAGGAACCCCAATGACAAATTGAAGTAGAATTATTCAATAAAGTTGGTTGCATTGGTGACCCCAGGCTCTCTGAGACTGTCTGTCCTCTCCACTGACCCACAATGGATGCAGCTGACATTCATTTCTTTGTAAAACACTCTGCACTGATGGCAGCTGTGGCACCACATATGCTATCTCTGCATTCAACCTTGATTGAAACATGGTTCCGAGGGCCCTTACACTCAGTATGCAGACACAGACGGCTGGACTGGACCGGTTTGCAGTTTTAAAACATCAAATGTCAACACACAAACAACAACAGAGAATGTACATGGATAAGACTATTAATACCATGCTTTTCTATGAGCCTGTATAACTAGGTTTTCAAAGCTGAACATCAGGGGTGTCAAACATGCAGGATGAATTTGCAAAGTGCAAAAATTACACTGAAGACATTAACAGTCTAGGGTGTTGAACTCGTTTTAGTTCAGGTTCCACATACAGACAAATATGATCTCAAATAAAAGAATAGCATAATAACTTACAAATAATGATTCCAAATTTTATTCTTGGTCTAATGGGGAAAAATTTTTTACATTATGTCTATAAATAATGACAACTCTCTCTCTTTGTTTGAGCACCAAAAAAAACATTAAAGTATGAAAATATTTACATTAATAAACTGTCCTTTTAACAATAAAATGTGAATAACCTGAACAAATGTGAACAACCTGAAATGTCTATAAAAAGTTCAATTTTAACAATATTCTGCCTGTTACTAAATGTTTTGTGTCTTTATAGATCCATAATGCACATGCATAAATGATAAGTTGAGGCATAATATTGTTAAAATTGCACTTATTTTTCTTAAGAAATCTCGTTTTTTTCAAGTTATTCACATCTTTTTTGTTTGGATAGTCTGTAAATGTAAATATTTTCATAATTTAATGTTATTTTTTGGCACTAAATCAAAGAGAACCATTTGAAGTTGTCATTATTTATAGGTTATTATATTATTATTTTACTTGTCCGGCCCACTTGAGATCAAATTAGGCTGAATGTGGCCCCTGAAACAAAATGACTTTGACACTTCTGCTGTATATTATTAAACTGAAGACTGGACCTGACCAGAAGACTGAATGTCATGACGAGGTGTTTCACGCTACACTAGATTGCCAAAAGTACAATTGAGAGTGTAGACTCCAGTCCACTAGGTGGCACTAATGTATCTCTAAAACATCAATAAACAACCTATGCCTATTTTGCCATAAATGTTCTTATCATCACCAACCAAATACATATTAGCCAGATCAGAAAATAACCTAACATTATGCTAATCATGTTGACATATTGATTATAAGTATCATGCACGTTACTTCCAAACTGTAATACATTACGGATTACTTGTTACTGTTATTTAAAAGTAATTCCTTACCTTACAATAGACCTATTACTGTCTCAGAATTGTAATGTGTTACATGACTCCTGTATTACTTTTCAGTTACTTTCACCAAAATAACTAGTATTGTAGAGGGAGATAGGGTGTTGCATAATGACTGTGGGCTGTCCAGGCTACTGAAAATCTATATCATCTATATCATAATACTGGAAGGGCTCTGTGTGTGTGTGTATCTGCACAGTTCTGCGAAATTGAGATGTTTTTAACTGGTCAATTTGGTACCTACAGTTGAGGAATAGTCCCCTCTCCATATTAAATATCTCGGCAAGGTGATAGGACCAATATTTTGGGAGATATTAGTAATTTTGGAATACAATAGCCTTACAATCATGTTGCTATACCCATGATGGTTGACAGGAAGTGCAGTACCACACTGCATGATGGGAATTGAAGTTAACACCAGGAGCAACGTATTTAGTAACTTCAGTCCCTCGATACCGGTATTAAAATGACCAGTGGTTCCCCAAGGGTCAACACGCTAGTAGAGTTTATAATAGCCAAAGTGAAGGTTCAAGGCAAGGCAGTGTTGCTTGGCTTATCATTCTCGTCTTCTATTTTCTTTCCCTTCTCAGTAAGTAGAGTGGTCACATGGCACCGTTCGAGATGTTTTTTTAAAACAATTGCTAGTGCTATTTCTCAGCGCTGATAGTTCTTTTGGTTTTGGACAACGGTTGCATTTGACTATTCCGTTTCTCTTGTCCTTATCCCTGACAAACTCAAAGTGATGAGCATACGTCCATCTCGCAAATGTACAGTCCATCTTAACCCATTGGCTGACTACGCATAGGAAATGGAACTTTCCTGTTGCATTTTTGATCCATTAAGGTCTTGTGGTCTTGTTGGGTTTTTTTAAATTTTTTTTTTTTATTTGAGCAATTGAAAGTGTTGTGTGTTGTAACGCGAGCACAACTGATCAAGCACCGAGTAAAATATTATTATTAATATGAAAATTGATTAGTAATGCCTTACACTACTACGTTACAGCAAAAAGTAAACCATTACTGTAATGCATTACTTTTGTAATGCGGTACTCCCAACACTGTTGATTATCAATACAAATAAAGTTGGATTTATTAACGTGACACCTTCTATACATATTGCAGATGTAGGCTACTTATAATTTGGCATAAATCAGACAGGTTTAGGTTATTACACCAGATTAGGCCAGAAATACCAGAAACTGACCCCACTTTCTCTTACTTGGTAAACACACCAATGCTGATATCAACACATGCATACACAAAAAAAAATCAAAGCTACGATGAATGCATATCCTTGTGACCGTGGAAGTCAAAGAATGAAATAATCCATGTACAAGTGTTGTATGTAGAATTCAAATCAAATCAAATCAAATCAAATTTTATTTATATAGCACCAAATCATAACAAAAGTTATCTCATGACACTTTACATATAGAGCTGGTCAAAACCAGACTCTATGTAGAATGGAGCCAAAGTCTCAAGATGACATAGAAATAACTGCAAGTACAAGTATAGGTACTGTATGTTCCAGTCATTATCATGTTGATTGTGATGTAATTCAAACTAATTCTTTTACTTAGATTTCCTGAAACATATACTGAACACCTTGTGTAGCAGAGTGAAGACAAATGATGGTAAAATACAGCGTAAAGAGCCATGCAGACAGATCTGCTTCTGATCAAGATTTCAGTCCTTTGCTTCTCCTACAATATCTGTATTTTTCTCCCAGTGTAACATCGTGTGTTTACACTTTGTCAAGCCAGCAAAGACATAAGGCGATTTCTCAATTGCATACAAAGGTCTGAACACCATCTGTTCCATCGCACAAACATTAACACGCACACGCATGCGCAAGTACACAACACAAAAATACATAAAGTAAACACACACACACAGTTGCAATTGCACATCCTGCAAAACACCTTGTATTACACACTGGAGATGCATGAACTGGATGGAAACATATGCAGAATATCGCATTAGAAGTCCTCCTCTCTTTTTCAAAAAATAGATTTATGGTAAGGTCTGCTTTACCCATCTGTTGAAAGACAGTCTGCCTTGCAAGAGACTGAGTGAGAGAGGAAGCAAGTGTTAAGGAACAATAAAAATGATTCACGGTTCCTCTTATGTGTCCTCTCAAATCCAACTGATCCCTGCCACATCTTGTTGCCAGGCAAAACTGAACTACAGAGTCTTATAAAAGAAAGACTGGCAACAGGGAACAAGAGGTGAGAGAAAGAAGAGGGTCAGGGGGAGGTAAAGGTAAAGAAAACATGAGCATATGTAGAGTGCGACAGAAAAAGACACAGAGCATGTTTCCAATTATGAGATGATATTTTTCCACAGCGAGGCCCAGCAGTGCTTAGCGGGCCCAGTGGTACTATATGTACTCCCAAAACACTATCAGGAGCACGGCTATTTATGGAAACCTGCTACTCAGGCCTTGATACAAGGCTAGAGCTGGGTAATAAGGCGATAATGACATTAACTCTGGTATCATTTTTAAAATAAATCTCATTGTGTTTATGCCTAATGTTAATTGAATTTTCAGCAAAAACAGAAAATGTTTCCATGACTTCTTTCTTTACTTAGTTTTACCATAATTATTTTGAACTTCCAACATCCAGATGAGTCTGCTGTTTGGTTGGTGTTTATAAAAGATGAAACAAACAAATATTCTTTTGTAGTTTTCATCTTGGTGAATCATATTTTACATATTTTCTTGATTTTGGTTTAATCTTGCAAACATCAGCAAATCTAAATAAAGAAAATTAGCAAAATATGCATTAAATCAGAAAATCACACTAAATGTTTGTCTTCTCACATACTGTTATGGCTTTTACTGTTGTGGTTTACTACATTCCTAACATCAGTTTTGTCGTGTTGAATTTTATGTTGTTTTGGTTTTGTTATGTTTTTACACCTTGTTGCACCTTATATGTTGTATTTGTCTTTTGTATTTTATATACAACAATAATTTCTTTATGTTGAATTTATTTTTCATCTTCTAGTTTCATATTTTTGTCATTCTTTGCTTGTTTCATCTTATTTCACCTTGTTTTCATCTCTTTGCATTTTATACATAATCTTCATCTTGTTATGTCTTTTGCACCATTATTATTTTTGAGTCTTTAGCTTGTCTTCATCTTCTTTGCATTCTTCTTCTTTTTTTTTTTTTTTTTTATCTTACTACATCTAATTTTTGTCCTGTTATATCTTACAAAAACAACTTCCACTCCGGACCAAAACATACACTCTAACCTGGAATAGATATGTGCCTGGGAATTATGTGCAATATGTCAAATTATGTGCAATAAGTCGTGCGATAATCTTCTGTTCTGCAATAATAATGCAATATTTATTCAATATTTATCAAAATATAAATGCACTATTTTTATTTCAACTTGGTTCACAGATATATATACTGTTTTCATGGGTAATACATACTGTTAATATTATTTATATTGTTGACAGATTATACATACTGTCACATACTGTTAATGCTGCAAATTTGCATCTATTCATATTTTGTCCATTTTTATTTTTCATTCTGCTTCTTATGTTACCATGCAAAATTGCAAACTTTATATTCTATTTTCTTATCTAATTTCTAGTTTTTGTAATTTTATATTTGCTTTATTCTTATTTCTGTAGCACTGGTGTTTTGTTAATATTACTGCACTGACTGGAGTAGCACTCCTAATTTCATTGTACACACAATAACAATAAAGGCTATTCTATTCTATTCTATTCTATTCTATTCTATTCTATTCTATTCTATTCTATTCTATTCTATTCTAGATACAGATTTTGCTCCAGTCCATAGGATACCAACCTGTATAAAACCCCACTATTGGAATCGCAGTGAAAGCTCTGTCTTTTTTGCTTCCACGGGTCTATAAACATGCAGTGTTTGCCATCACTGCTGGTGTATACTGTACTACACAAAATCAACTCAGCAAGAAAGCACAAAAAAACCCCTCTATGAACTCCTTGACCCTTGCACCACAAATGCAATTTGAAATCACTGATGCATCCACTTCATCTGTAAACACAAGCACACTGATACACAAGTGGAAATTTGTATGCTTGTTTTGTCCCCCCGAGCTAGATGGAACCTTCTCTCTGTAGCCAATTTGAGAGTATGTGTGAGTGCGTCCATGCTAAAAGCAGTCATATCCCTGTCTTCAAGAGCAAAATCAATTTTCAACAGACAGTAAAAGCTTTCATGTTTTACATGACAGTTATTTTTTACTATGTGGCGAGAAACAGAAGCTCCGAGGTGGGAGAAAGGACGGAGTGAGAGTGGATGGATGGAGCAATGTTGAATAGGAAAGAGTGAAGCTGCAGCAATATAAAAGGGAACAATATAGAGTTTAGAAACAGAAGGAGATGGAGATAAGGACAGAAAAGTGAAAACAGAGTGAAAGAAACAGACAAATCTGGAGACGGGGGGGGGGGGTAGTAGAAACAAGCAATAACATTAAGATGGAGAGACAGATGGGGAAATAAAACGCGAGAGGCTGAGATTGAGCATCGAAAAAGAGGGCAGAGGCTAACAGTAAGGGTGGTGGTGTTCCTGGGGGGGGTAGTCAAAGAGGGGAGGGAACCAGTCCGTCTGCCTGAAGTTTTCAAAATATCACATGACGGCTGCCATGTGTTGGAAATTACTGCCGGTTAACTATCTTCCCCAAAAACCGTTTCGAAAAAATATGTCTGCAATTTATGAAATGTGTTCCAGGACCCGCTAAGTAGAAACAGATTTGCAAAACAGAAAAAAAGGCCTTTAACCCTCAGCACCCCTTCTCCTGAAAACCACCAGTCTCTTTTCCTTTTTACACCCCCCCACCCCCCTTCAGCAGGAGAAGATGTTTGAAAACAGGGCTTAAGTCCCATCTGGTGAGCAGGGAGCTGGGAACAGCGGCCGCTATGACCTCGTATCAGGGCATTTCCAGGGTCTCGGTGTGTGTACCTGTCTGTTTGTGTGTGTGTGATATGGTGACCATGGCTTGCTAATGGCTTTGAGTGGCTCAAAGTAGAGAACTGCTGGAGGCAAAGGCAGCAGCAGGATGGCATCTGCTCTCTCGCACACTGAGTACGACCACCACCACAACCATTTCAGGTCAGTGATAGGTCTGGTCTCCCTTCATCTGGCCGTTACACACTCAGCTCTTACCGCTCATTGTTTTGCCTGTCACTGTCTTACCTCCCTGTCAGTGCACCAGCATCTGAGACCACTGACAGAAAAGAAGACATAGATCTCAAAATGGGCAAAAATACCAGCTCACAACACAATTTTGACAGCCAGTCATTTCTGAAACAACAGTAGAAGACAAGACGACCACAGAGATGCTTTCTGGAAGCGCAATGCATGAACAATGTGACATTCGTATGCATTATAGAAGGTAAGATTCACCGATTCACACTGAATGGGCATTAAAGCTCAAGATGAGAGTGCCTTGAATGTTTGCACCTACAGTCTGACTTACAATTATTAATATGGGCCCTGAGCCTTTGGAATTTGAAATGATACTTGTCAAAAGTGTCATTGCAGAATTCAACTGCACTGCAATGAGGGTGAATCTTGGGCTGAGTAATAAATGAATTCAATAAATCAAGGTTTTGAAAATTCTGAAAAATGCCTAAATGGTACAATCAAGATCATTCCAGGAACTCTACAACAGGGCGCTGTGGCTTAGTTGGTGAAAGCGTCTGTCTTGTAAACAGGAGATCCTGGGTTCAACTCCCAGCAGTGCCTTTTGGGGACAGCTGCAGGTTGGAAGGTTTTGGTTATGACCAAAGGGTTGCCAGTTTGATTCCCCAATTTGGCAGAGAAACTGTTGGCCCTTGAGCAAGGCATTTAACCCCCCCCCCAATTTTGCTCCCTGGCTTTTTGACAGCCCTCTGGTCCTAGTCTGCAGTGTGTGGTGTGTCCCTGCATTTTCAGCTACTGATGGGTTAAATGCAGAGGGTCAAAGTCTGCATGTAAAACATATATACTGACAAATGAAGAGTCTACATTCATTCTTAATTCCTCTGGAGAAATTTCTTGTGCAACAAAAATTCAAAATGGAATCTGTTTGCTTTTTGTAATATAATGACTGACAATCTGTTTTTCCAGTCACACAGTTTGGGCAGAGAGCAGTTTTGAATCAATCTCCAGTTCATTTATCCAGTAAACAACTGATTAAACTTTATTTCAAACATAAGTAGGAATAAAATGCAAAGATGAGCATTGATGATAGTATAGTGGTGAGCATAGCTGCCTTTCAAGCAGTGTTTGTGGGGTTTGATTCCTGGCTATTGCAGCTCAGTTGTCAATAATTTTCCCCTGCGATTAATAAACTATTCTGATTCAGAAAAGGCAAAGAGAAATTACAAATTTAAACGGAACTCTCCAGAATATTGAAGGCAATACTTTAACCAAAAACAGAAAAACAAATGTCACACAATGTAAAACTAGTTCATTGTGGCTCTTTAACAACACTTTATGTCCAAGATGGGGGAGGAGGAAGCCGAGCGTATATTGTCCTACTAAAATTTTATTTGACTTGGCAAATCAGCTAAAACATCCTTAACACTGAAAATAAAACTAAGATGGAATTTTTTTTCACAATATCTCCTACTTGGTAGGATATTTCACAATTAAGAACTATAATTTAATGAATCATTGTTAGTGATGTATTAAGATGCATGACCTCAGTAATGTGCAATTGTGGTCAAAAGTTTTTGAAATGACACATATTTTGTTTTTTAAACTTTCCTTTCCTTTTTTCCATGTGTTTCTGAGATGCACTGAACATAAGATTTTTATAGACTTTTACAGGCAAATAAATCACATTCATGCAAAGACTGTTAATGTCACAGCCACTTTTGGGCACAATCCCTGATGCACATCCCTAATATTAAATATGTTATTTGCTGTTAGTGCTGGGCAATTGTGACCACTTTTTTTTTTTGTTTAGAAGTTACTAAAACCAAATCAAGTTTGTGTCTGAACTGAAAAAGTATACAAGTAAGTAGAGTTAGAATGTGATACTGTCTACAATAATCACAATATGACTTTTAGATTTACGACCATTTGCAGCCCATAGTTCCATTTGAAAAAAAAGTTATATTAAAAGTATGTTTATTTTCTCCTAAAATGATGCAATTATCAGGAATGAACAGAAAATCCAATGCGATCTTAATCCAAGTTAACTGTTCACTGTGGGAATGAATGATTTTAGATGAGTCCTCCTCTACTCTGTACTGTCATGTATTGGTGTTGTGTGTTTAAATCACAGCCTATATTGTGTGATTACCTGAGATTTAATATACTACAAATCCTAACAACTCTTCACTGTGTGACACATGTTGCAGGAGGCGTTAAACGTCCCCCTCCCTCTTCCATCCACTTCCCACTGTCCGTCAAACAACAGCAGCAGCTTCTGATCCAACACAACTCTGAACTCTGTCTCCCACCCACTACTGATACCACTAATAGCATCACCAGGACAATCTCATTGTTATGAGTCTCTGTCCCGTAAACACAAATGCATGCACTTACACACACACAGATACCCACTCACACACAGACTCAGACACACAGCCTAACTGCTCTCCAGTGCTACAGATGGATGCCACCACTCTCTCTGGAGCTTTGCCAGCGCCAGCTAGTGAACAGCTTGCCTGGCACAGTGCTCGGCGTGTGTGTCTGTGTGAGTGTGTGCGCCTGCAGAAACAGTAGCGAAATAGCCCAGCACAGATGGGTGGCCAAAATAACCCCCTCCCTGCACACACACAAACACAGACACACACACTCACACGCATATGCTGCAGAATAAAGACACACATACAGACACTAACACATGCACACACATAGTGTCTTGGTTCTCCTTAAGTGTTCCCGACCTGGCACACGCTGCCGCTTGCACAGCTGCTTCCTCAGAGGCACACACACTTATAGACACACAGTTTACACATAGCTACACACACATACACATACATCTGCGTTTAGTTTACACTTCCTGTTTCAGCGATGGGAAGTATAAAGTCCACACTCCCCCACCCACACACATGCGTACACCGCCACGCCACCAAAGCCCACACACAGACAGACATTCCTGTGCATCTGCCACACGCACACACAACACAAACACTAATGCGGCGCTTTATTCTCGGTAGCTATTCAACCTTGTTTGTATCTGCTTGTTTTCTCGACACACACAGAGAAAAAACATCAAGGCGTTCAGCTGGAAAGCCTCCAATGCTGGCAACCTGCCAGCCGAGGCCTATAGATCAGCATGATCATAGAAGTGTGTTAAGACACATCACTGTTTAATGATTTGACAATGAAATTAAGACATGAAAGCTCTGACTGGAACAATAGAATCAACAGAATGTAATTAGAATGCAGCTGTGTTCAGTGCAAACCGTTTTAAATGCTCAAAGTGTGATGTGAATTCTTGTGACAGGCAATCTAACACAGCCTCGTGACTTAACTGTGTGTTTTTATTTGATGTAGCTGTATGGGAAAGCGTTAAAATAAAGCACCGCTGCTTGAAAATGCTCTTCTATTCTTTTAGGGTGAAAGGGACGCTCTCTTAGGATCAAACAAAGACAGAGAAACTTTACTAACTGAATAAGGCAGTTGGTAGACGGCCTGCCAGTCAGTCAATGAGCTTAGGCGGCTGGCAGCAGGTACCCTCACCCTGGTACATACGGGAGAGCATGGTGGCTGGCACTGCCAACTGTGCACCGGGTAGCTGTGCCAACTCCGCCAGCCTTGTAGTGTGTGTTTGCCAGGGCCATCTGGGAAGAACAGCTCCGTGCACATACACTACCTCATCTCAGCTCAGAGGGCACGGACACATAGACGTACATTGAAATGCATGGATGCACAGAAGAAAGCAAGGGCAGACATGCACGCTGCATACAGTACATGCAGCATGCGCAAATATGCACGGCGTAAAAACCGCACACACACATGCAGTTCCACACATATACATGCACAGCCGGCCGCTGACAGCTCGCCATCTGTGTGCTGCCTCTGACTTCTCCCTCTGCTTCTTTCTCTGCCCTTGTTTTCGCTTTCATAAACTCTCACTCTCTCTCTTCACATTCTCCCATCACGTCTGATCTCATTGGATGAATTTCCAAGTCACTGGATTCCTCCACTATGCCGCCACCACCTGTGTATTAAAGCTTTGTGTGTTTTTTATTTTATTTTTTTTAACATGCACAGTGTTTAAGATTAAGATGTGTCATTACTTGACAGGTCTTTTTCAGGTTATCTGGCATTGAACAAGACAACACAGTCCACAGAGTCTTTCCTCCAGATCTCATTTTCTCATCTTCTCTCTTTTATCAGATGAGGCCAGGGACCAAAGGGGTCCTCGAGTGGATTCAACACACTGCAGCACGCGTGTAGACATAAATATATACGGTACATGAGCTTGTACATCAAACAAAACCTGTGTAAAAGGAAGAACAAAAGGAGTGGGAAATGATGGTTGTAAGGATAGAAAAAAACATCCCTCCATCTCGACGAGACACTAAAAAATACCGAGGGAGACAAGCAGAAAATAAGGTGAGGTATGGAAGAGGAGAAAGAAAAATAAAGAGGAGAATAAGAAGAAAAGTGGAAAAGTAATATGAGAACAGAACCGTGGAATTCACATCAAAGAAGAGCTGAAACAGGTCGCTGTCTTTACCAGAGTTTTGCCTAAGGTGAAGCTCTCTCATATGTTTCTCATTTCAACCCTGCCTTGTACCTCTGTTTGAAAGCGAAGGCCAAGGAAGGATATGAGTAGTTAACATGTAGCCGGTGTCCTTGTCGTACATTCACGTGGAATTTCAGGCAATTTGCTCATTTTTCTCCTGCCCATTTATCTTTATATTTGTACATCACGGTTTAACAGGTTAGAATACCACCAAGCTGCTACTCCTCTATAATATTTCCAATCACAAATCTCCCCTTTCCTCCTTTTCTTCACTCCATTTATTTCTTTCCCTCTCACTGGCCACCGCTACCTGCAATAACTGATTGTTTCTCCCATACTCCATCACTTGCCCCCTCAGTAGTATAACAGCATCAGGGAAAAAAAAGCCTACATATGAACACTCCTCTCCCACTGCTGCTGTTATTCTTACCCTCCACAGCCTCTTTCGCACCCTCCTTCCTCATTTACTTTCCTACCTCCTCCTGGTGTTCCGTTTCCAGCTCTCTTTATCACTTCCATCCACTTTCACCGCTCAACCCTCTTCTTCTTTTTCTTGCTCCTTTACCTAGCTATGCATCTCCATCCTTCTCACCAGTAGAACCCCCATAAAAGAAAAGAAAAGAAAAGAAAAAAAAAGAGAAAAAAAAAGCACCACATGCTCTGGCAGCGGCTGCAGCAGAAGAAGTAGCCTCATTGCAAACAAGGAAAATCCATTTGGAGCAGCCGTCTGCTGCTTTCACTGGCCTCCTGTGAACTCTCTGGAGTAGAAATGCCCCACATCTCTCGATCCAACTGTCTTCTTGTTCTCTCCTCCTCACTGTTTTGGATTTCCCCGCTTTCTAATTATTTTTTTCTCTCACTCTCAGAGTCACCCCTGGTAATCTCTTCACATTTAATATGTGCAATACAGCGGATCCATTTATATTAAAGCCTCTGGAAATCTGGCTCAAAATTCCAACAACACGTGTCATAAAGAAGTTGAGTTGACCTGAAAAGCATCTGCAAAACTCTGACAGAAAATTAACATTTATTAGATTGATTTAATAGGAAACATCATCCAAAAACCGGCTGTTCTGTTGTTAAGACCATTTCTCAACGCTGTGTACGTATGACATGTTAGCTCGTCACATTAGCTTCACCGCCAATGGGGCTAAACAGGTTAGTTACGTAAACTTATATATAATATAATATTCTTATAAGTCAGTGTGTCAAGTCAAGTCTATGGTAGACAGATAGACAGAAAGACAGATGGATAGATAGATGATACTGTTGTTACTAATATTTCTTTATTTTGTTTTTGTTATTATTTATCCCCCTTTTAACAAAGAAATGTTCACTATACAAAAAACAAAGTCTGTTCTTCCATTGTAATAAGTTTGAATTAACACAGATTTACACTGCCACTGCCATCTGTAGAAACACATCTTATATATCAATACTGATATTGGCCAGTACAGCAAATATTGGTTGACATTTTGGTGTGACCCTAATATTTCACCTAAACAGACTCACATTACCAGTTGGAAAACCTCTGTAAATGACATATAAATTAAACTTATCTATATTGTATCATTATATTTATATACAGCTGCAGTCAATAAACAATTACAGTATATAGGATATCACTAGTGTTACATATTAGATACTAACATCTGAAATAAATTATTTTGACCTGTGCTGTGTAATGTTATACATCCTGTACCTGTAGGAAACATTCATCATGTTGCTCTGTGACCTCAAACTAATACCAGGTCTATTCAGTTAAACTAATGGACCAGATCGATTGTCGGCAGAGTTTTTTTTTTTTTGCCGTTATAAAATGAATCATTGCACCACTTCCTCTTATTTCCTCTGCGCTACTCATCCTCATTTCTTCTTCTCATTTTTCTCCCTTTTTCCAGTTTTTTTTAAAGCTTTTCTTTTCACTTCTCATTCTGCCTTTTTGCACGCTCTCTCACTCACTCTCTCCTTCTGCTCTGCCATCATCGCAACATCTGATTAACATATGTCTAGGCTTTCACTCCCTGTCAGCTTGCAGGCATCTGCACACCCACACATCCACAGATACACACACACACACACACTCACATATCCACACACAATCTCCACACACCACCATTCAGGTTCAGGAGGGTAGAGGGCCGAAAGAAAATGGCACTAAAATCCCTCCGATCCTCCTTTTAACTGCATTTACATACCTTTGTGCCAGACTGTGTGTGCGTGTATTTGTGTATATGTGTGTGTGCCCACAACAATGAGGATGAGAGACAAAGCATCTTAACATTATTGCGAGCCAACAAGCCTCATGCTCCCTGGTGAGCTGCTTAAAATGCCAGTAATGGAGGATAGAGAGAAATATAATAAGACAGAGAGAGAGGAGATAGAGACAGATGAGAGGGAATTGGTTTGTGTGTGTGTGTGTGTGTGTGTGTGTTAATAATCAACAGCAGTAGCTCCACCAGCTCCCCTGGGATACACGACCCCTAAAATTTCTACCACTCACATCCACACAGCATCTCTTCAAGCTCACATTCCATCTCATAAGCAGACATTGATACTGCAGATTTAGTTTATTTAATGACGCGCAGTTTGCTCATCTCCATGTCCTACCTTACAGTTACTGTCATCAGAAATCGACCACTGTTTATTTCCGACAATGGCGCCATGCTAACCAGCACCGCTTCACGATCACTTATATATGGTCGAACGTTTTTCAGTCTGATGCATATTTATTGTTTTGTAGCATAAAATGAATGCATTTATTTGTGGAAGCAGAGTGTTGCTGGATGCTATAGAGCCTCTTTTCAAGTCATTTGTTCTCACTCCTCTGTCCCAGATTGCCTGGAATCAGTCCCACTTTCACCATCTCATCCACAACAACAACAAAAAAACATGTAATAACAGCAACAGACGTAGGCAACCAAACAAATACTTTAGTGCGCATCTTGCCAAAATGCATAATCCCACTGACAGCAACAAAAGCTTTTGCAAAACTCCACGGCCAAATAGTGGTGATTGTTTGCATCGATCTGTCTTTCTATGATACCTATAATTTCACCAGTTTGTTATATGATAGTGTTCTGTGTTATTTGAACACTTTTGTTAAAAAAAAAGGAGCAGTAACGGGACAAATACACCCGAAAGGCACTTGTCTTGTGAATACGACATTTACAGCTGTATGGGATATGAGTTGTGTCGTGTTTAACTACTCTACTCGTGCATGAGTGTGTCCGCGAGTGAGCATCAAGGGCCTACTTTTATTCATGTTTTAAACAGGCTGGGTTGTGGAGAAGCTGAAACACGGTGTCTTTCAGTAAATCCCGCTGCCATCGTAAACATTCGTCTCTGTCCTCCTGTCGTATCTCCTAAAACCCCCTCCTTCACCCTCCTATTCAGACTATTAAAGAGTCATTGTCAGTAATATGGGTTAATATATGTGCTTAAATTCAAAACGGGTGAATAAAAGGCTTTCTTCATACAGACACATTAACAGACTGAATAGACACAATGCAGATGAGGGGGAAAACATTTGGCTTAGAGGATTTCTATGGAGTGCGAGGCTGGATTTGAGTAGGACAGGGCCATCTTGTGTGCATCAGTGAGTGTTGGTGTGTGTGTGTGTGTGTGTTTGAAAGGGGAGGGGGTGGTGGTGGTTGGCTTCAATAAGAAAGAATGGGAGTCACTTTTTTGTGGAAGACTTGATAAACTCAATAGCGCTTTGGAGGGCCCACTCAATGATGAGTCAATGAGGTGGACTTGAATAGTGGGGGTGATGGAGTGAGGTGCACACACACACTGAAGTCCCACGAGACCGCCTTTTCCCACTCGACATGTAGATCGAAATACGCTGAGGGATGCGAGTAAGAGGAAGGGAAGAGATGGATGCTGCAAATGGAGGTAAATACAATGTTTGGACAGACACAGCAAGCCTGCACACATCACCACACCCCACACACGTCTGATTCCTGATTCCTTTCCCCGTCTCCTTGCCCACTATCACCCCTGCTTTTCGGTCTCTGTGAAACTGATGTGAGATTGTGCACAGCCTGAAGAATACACACAACCCCACATTGTTTACACCCCAGTGGAGACCATTAGTGATTCTCTACCAGACACACAGGGAAGACAGTCTGAGAGAAACATGGAGAAAAAATGTGTATAGGAGAAGAGGGGAGGGTGAGATGGAGAGACAGAGTCAGCGATGAAGGATGAGGGAATGATAGAGAGAGTGACAGACTGATATACAGACACACAGATGGGAAGATAAATGGACAGATATTCTGGCAGCGAAACACAATACTGAGGGAAAAGGGAAGGGAACATCAGGGTAAGCGTCAGTGCTCTTCCTCTCTGCGACTTTCCCTCCCTCTCTCCTCTTTCACAGTCAAAAGGATCGAGTGAAGATGGCCTCAGCTTTAGTGCAATCTGATGTAACTTGCCAGAAACAGATTCTCAATGCCGCATATCAAACATCGCCATACACCAGTCATCAAACCGAAGATGGAGGCTATGTGAAATCTGTCCAAAACATGTCCGGCTTTAAGGTGAAAAGTGGCTGTGTTGAACAAATTCCACTCGGCTGAGCCTTTAATTAAAGGGTGCATCAATTAGAAGAAGAAGAAGAAGAAGAAGAAGAAGAAGAAACCAAATCTTTAATGTTTTATTGTTTTGCTTGTTTTATTCATGCATTATTGACTGTTGAGCACAAATATGTTGATTTATGTGAAGATTTTTATTTTTATAACATAACATCATAACATTTTTGTCCATTATCACCCACTCTTACCAGGTGAGTGGAAAGGAACCAGATGGATGAATTCATGGAAGAATGTGACCGAGACATAAAACCATAAGATCAGCTCATGTAGCTGCACAATGGGCCACAACAGGCGCCATCCACCGGGCTGCACTCAACTACACTCTGCCCCGTGGTCACGCATATTTCTTTAGTGAGGTTATATTTGCTACAGTGTGTGTGCAGGTGCATGGCGGCTGCATGTGAACAACGAGGAGAGGTTACATATGAGCTTGGCCTTTGTGCGAGTGCGTATGTGTTGATGCAAGCGAGAAAAAAAAAGACAGAGCTGCAGAAAGAGAGCAAACGAAGGCGAATGTAGTCGAAACGGTGCAATCAGCGGAGAAGGGAAAAAAAAGATGAGAGTGTGAGACTCCCTGTGTGTGCGGCAGGTCCCCGGCCATCTGGACACTCCCCCCCCACCCCACAACACCCCCACTCTCCTCCCCTTCCTTTCCTCTTTTTCTCTGCCGACTGGTGTGCTATTCATGGCGGACCCATTTCACCTTTCACTGTGTTACGCCCGTTCACCACAATACATGCTAATGAGGTAGAACAAATGACTTTTTTGCTGTGGGTGCATGCATGTGTGCGGGCTAGTGTGTGTGTGTGTGTGTGTGTGTGTGTGTGTGTGTGTTGACAGGTTGTTGAATTCTCCCAGTCTAAGCTGCTCCCTACCAAACCACTCACTTACCTACAATGAATTGTTCTTGTTTTTTGCAGAATCATAAACAATAAATGTAGCTACATGTTAGGGAAAATATTGAAGAAAATATCTGCATCTAATGAAAATCATACCGACCACGCTACAAGTGGAAATCACTGAAGAAGTCACAATACAATTCTATCACGATACGTCGCTTCCAATAACAGTTTCATCAAAATTCTACAACTCTGCAACAATGACCAAGACAATGAACTACAACAATATGATAAAATACAACAAAATGCAGATATTATTTGTTTATTCACTGCATTGTGACATTTATTTCATAGAAACTGACAACCAGGATCAAACATGTACAAAATACGCTTAGGGCAGAGCCGAGTAGTTTGTATAAGTCCTAGAAAATGTAGTTCAATAATTTGAACTAAATGTGTGAGTGTGGGTGAAAACAAAAATACATATATCATATTCCCTCAAAGAGTGGCCTTTAGGTCACAGCTGCAGAAGGTACCAGGCCTTTATTTGAAGGAGGCTTGTAAGTATTAAAGGCAGGCTTTTATTTCTCATGTAGAAATGGTGGAATTTAGGCCTAGTACAAAGCATTGTTTTAATCTGCTCATGTTTGCAATGTTAAAAGTACTCCAATACACTTTTCTAATGGATTATATCAAACTTGTTGAAGTGCACAATGTGTTTAACTGGCTTTGTGTTTAACTTATTAGGGGATATGTATGTATATTTCCTGGATAATTTGGAAATAAAATAAATAATTAATATCATCAAGTCTAATCAGCTACTACTATTTATGTTAACGTTTCACTTCTAAATTTATCGTTATACTTGTCATCCCTATATTTGGACTTTTACCTTCTTGGAAATGTGATTCAACAATGTAGATCCCGGTTTACAACTGTAGGGACTAAAATAAAGAGAAAAAACAGCCATACATTAACATTCCCTCTGCAGCTCTCTCCTCTCTGTCCAGATCAAAAGACTAGAAACATACACAGAAGAACCTGATGCTGTTTCACACCGCTGAAATAGAAGAGCAAAACCACTTTTCCACACTTCTGTGTCAAGCCATGGAGTAGAGCAACAGAAATGCATCTGATGAAATCGTAATATTGATGGATAATTGCAGCTCTCAATCACATATTTTTACCCTTAACCATCTGAAAACATTCATGGGGAACAAAAACCTCCCATCACAGGTAATATCATAATTCTTGTTTCTCTCAGTGCTTGTGAATTATAATATGCTGAAAGGTAATCAGGGAATTTTAGCCCAATGAGACTAAAAAACTATAAAAGCTGTGGTTTAAAGTAGCTTCAAGGTCAATTAAATGTCAGCCCAATTCTATAAAATACTGTTACTCATTATTTTTTATTAATATTTGCTCCAGTGAAAAAAGGGGCGAGTGTATAACACGTTTGATCATAGGTGACAAGTCCAGGCTTGTCCTGTGAAGATCACATCAGGTCTGGCATTGAGCTTTGTGGGTTGCAAAAAACTGTGCCCATACTGACAGCATCTTTCATGTCCATGTGTATGATCATTCCAATAAGCAGTCAATCTGCTCAGTCAAATATATAGATAAGTAGCACCAGTGCCTACTCATATGTCACACAATTCAACACAGTCCCATGTTTACTCCACACACAGGTTTCTATGGAACTGGAAGGGGTTAAAAATATCAATATTCTCAATATCACTTTTACATGGAGACCTGTAATTTGAAAGGCATCATTCTGTGAAGATTACAGAACATAAATAAATAAATAAATAAATAAACCAAATGATGACACTACTTCGTACTACTTCGTTTCATTTCAGCCTGCACTACCTCAACTAGACCCATAAATCCTCACACACCACAGCCAACTTCCATTTATCCAGCACTGAGTGACTTGGCCCACTTCCAATCTGATCTGTTGGCAGTGATAAAGTGGAGAGGTGGCTGTCAGTGGAGACAGAGGAGAAGAGAGAGTGTACATTTCTCTGTAGCACATATGACATCAGATGAATGGAGCACTTGATTTGTCGCAACACCACACAAGACAGCACAACTGACATCAGCAAGAGAAGTGTGGTGACAACGAGAAAAGAGAGACAGGAAAAAAAACAACAAGCAAGCAAGAAGAGGGAGTGCCACGATGTTGAAAGATTGGAGCCGGAAAAGAGGAGAGGGAAGAGGAACAGGAAGAAGTTATGGACAAGAAGAAGGCTAGAAGAAAGGCATAAAGAAAAATGTGTGGCAATACTGACAGAATGACTTACAGTTCAAATCAACTCTGCTTTAAGTCCATCTTGAGGAGGAATAGTAATTCTCATGTCCATTTCACTAGGTGGCGCTAATAATACAGCTGTACCTCTGCCAAACCCCTCTAACCCCATATCTGCTCTCAGTGGGACAGAGTAAATTAAACTCTTAAAGGCAGGCCCTCAGTGAAAGTCGAAAAAATTATTACTCAAAAGACGTAAATGACACAATGAGATGAAAATGTAATAGATGCAAAAAGCATGAAGACAAAGGATGTAAATGACTACACAAAATGTAAACTCTGACCTTAAATTATTCTCTTGAAGTAGGTAAAAGTACCCCCCTTTTGTCACCCAGCTCTTGCAACAAATGCAACAAATGATCATAAAAATACTCATGTCTATATGTGTTAGTATTAATGTGTTTTAGAAGCTTTGAAAACTCTTCGAAATGCCAAATGACTCCCTGCACTATTTCTTGATTTGCAAAATTGCATCTGGATTGTATTTTTTCCACAATGTCATTAGCATATCATTTAAAATGTTTATTATAGCTAGATTTGCATGTAAATATACCTCCTCCTCTGCAACTGTCTGTAACTTCAATGCTAAATCATAGCCACAAGAAACCTATTTATTTTACTGTGCATCAGCTGTGGAACAAATTGTGTGTTTAAGCTATTTAACAACCAAGGCATCACATTAAACCACCCAATCAAAGCCACCGTTCTCTAGAAACAATGAAAGCATCTTACATGGATGTAACTGACTCCACAAAATAACCCCAAAAAAATCACTTTCACGGCAGTTACTGTATGCTGCACTGATGGAAACGGTGCCACAGTTCCTTTAACTAGTACAGCAACAGGAACCAGGTCATTCCTGACTCCCCTCCCGGCCCCCGGGGCCCCGGGCCCAACCCAACTCGCCACACAATGGCCCAGCAGAATGAGAGGAACCACCGGCTATCCAGAGATAGCCCCGCTGGTCAGGAACCAGAAAGGGAACCAGAAGGAACCGGGGGGGGGGTGTAGAGGATGGGAGCCCAGAGGATGGGAACCCAGGGAGCAAGGGAGAGGAGTAGGGTGTGGATGGTTGGCTGGTCAGGGTCAGGATGTGTGACAGGGTTTGTGTGTACGTCTGAGATAATACAGTGCTGTTCAGATAAATGTCTTGTTTCCATGCAAACACATGCTCAGACCTGCACACATGTCACACATATCCGGCAGCAACACACACACATTACACACTCATTCATGATTTCTCTCTCTGTGAAACCAGGATGTTTTTGCTTATTTTCAGGTAGTTAAAGTTAGAAAAAACTATTGTAGGATGAAGAAAGGTGAACCGAGAAGGGAAGGGGCTTTGTGAGCATAGTGTTGGAGCTGGTGGCCCTGGGCTTGACCGTACCGTCCTGAAAGTGTGCAGGACAGTCCTATCTGGCTTTGTCAGACACTGCCTGTAGCATCAAACGACAAATCCACCCCGGGCAGAGCAGCTGACTCACTGATGGGAGTAAAACACTGACAAGTGGAGGAAGCAAATTAAGTAAAAACAGAGAGCTCTTGTCCTCCTGACCAGACCTGATCACTGCGCTATTCTGGGGGTCTTGGGTGAAACAGAGACACACGAGTAATACAAGTGCCTGCTGTTTCCATGACAACTGGTGCTGCAAATGCCCTGTCAAAAGACACACCTGTATGTGCACATATATGGACATCCACATATTATCTGCCTGAAGCGTAAAGGGTTTTTCTTTTTTTTTATCACTGGTATTTTTTCTCAATCTAAAACTTCATTCTTTGCATTCTTTATGTCTCTTGACCTGAACTAGACTGAGATGTATCTGGCTTACAAAATACAACAGTGTCTTCGCCTTTCCTTTATGCACAAATGCAATATTAATATTCCTCCCAGACACATGACAGAGAGAAAAAGAAAATGTATGAACTTTCATATATCAGAATCACTCAACAGTATGTGGACAGATTTTTTTATAGATGACACTGTGAGTATTTGGGTGCTAATTTGTGGTAAAGTCACACCTTACTGTAACGTAGCGCTTCATCAATAGCAATGATAAAACAAAAGGTTCAGGTCTGTGTACTACTAAAACTGGAAACTCTCTAAAGCAAATCCAATTTCAGAATCCTGTAAATGGACTAATTTAGTATCTGTGATTCTATGAATTTAATACAGTTCTCTTACTCCGGCACATTCATATTCTGAGCCTCTGATTGAATTTTCAGGATGTGAATAAAAACTCTGGGACATTTCAATTGAGACAAAGCAATAAATATAAAATTGCTCCCCTCGTGGCTCACACACACGTTGTTTTGTCTTTCGTCTCATAAAAAAAAAAAGAAAAAGAAAAAACAAAACACGTGTTTCTCCATCTATCTTCATGAAATAAGACTGCCTCACACCAGCAATCACTGAAAAACAAGAAGCTCTATAGCTGCAGGCAATGTCACATTTTACAAGCTTTTTCTTCCACATACCATGAACACAGCATTTTTCCTACCTCTAAATCCCCAGATACGCTATAATTTTCTATTACAGTAGAGCAGTTATATATAGTATATACTGTGGCTTGCATGTAGCTGTGGTTAACATTTGCTGTGTGAACTCCTTGACATGGACAAGTTAAATATAGTTTGATTTCATGTTATTTTTCCTGAAACGCTAAAGGGCTTCTAGCGCTGTTCTCAGTAGAGGACATTAGAGACAACGAGAATTACAAAAACACATTAGATACATAAAAAACTCATGAATTCATAAATGTTTAGCATGTCATAGTTCTTTCGCTCTTTCTGTTTAGCTACTCCCTCCTTCCATCTCTTTTGCTTGACTCTGTGGCTTCTAGCGTCAGCTTCCAGTGGTTAGTCACTCTCAAATATGTCCCCACTCGCTTTTCTCTGTTTTTGGTAGGGTCCAGCCTATCCAGCTGGCACAGGCAAACAGGCTTACATCAGAGCCACAAACACACAACCTTATTCGCCCTGCAGGAAAAAAAAAACAAAAAAAAAAAAAACAACATGGCTGTTCATTCTGAAATGCCAAAAAATGGATTTTTCCCACTGGGTTCTTGATGCAGCTTTTTCCCTCTGCTGATGGATGTGTTCACTCTGCAAGAATTAGTTGTTAATTAAAAGCAAATGCCCAGCTTCTGATCCTTAAAACCTCTATAAATCCACAAGGTTACTGGTGACCACATTTTAGGGTTAGGGTTACATTTGAGCTATGCTTAAACTGATGATGTTTCAGCTACAAGTTAAACCTAGAAACTAGGGCTGCACGATTTTGGCAAAAAAAAAAATCCCGATTTTTTCCTCTAAAAACTCGATTTTCGATTTCGATTTTTGGGTATAACTAGAAAAGGCAACAGCAGTCAGCATGTCGTTTTCGTGAGCAGCCCACAATGCAAGCCACTGCTCTGACCTCAAAGCTGTGATGGGATCACGTGATGAACCCACAGTTTTGTTTTGTTTTTTCTCTTCATTAAATCTTTGAAATGAAGTAGAGTATACAAACAATGTATACAACAAGAAAATAACATAAGTTTGTCAGGGGGAATACACTATAAGAAAATGTCCAAATCAGAGCAAATACTGATAGTTGTTACAGCCTTTTTGTTTCCACATTTATCGAACAGCTTTAAATAAATTTCAACATCTTACAAAACATAAATAATATTTGGTTTTGTGTTACAGAATTTACATTTGTGAATGAAAAATTTAGCAAGTAAGAGGACTAAATTAATTTTTTTTTTATAGTTTTTTTTTTTCTTTCTTTTCTGGGTATCTGGTCCACAGCAGTGATACCAGTGTAAGTCAGTGACAGGCATCAGTCGTGCGTGTGTGCGTGGACCAGGTTAATATGAGTGATCCACATGCGGTTCTGTTTAAACTGGAGGATCTGTGCGTGGAACAGACCGACCCAGGACACACTAGAGGGATTCTATCCCTGGAGCTGGTGGATGTGTGTGGGCACAGGGCTGTGTGGGCTCCTCTGCTGAGGCTGCTGACCCCGAGACCCGGACCCGGTTCGGAAGACAGTACGGTACTGATCCGGGACAACGGAAGATGAGTGATCCGCTTGCAGTTATATTTCAATTGCGGGATCCGTGCGTGAAGCCACGGCTTATATTGGTATAAGTACTGCGGGTTCATTAACAGATTTAACGTCCGGTCATTACACGGACTTCTGTGACAGACCGCTGTCACAGGAAGAGCCTACGGTGGCCCGCGGGCACGCGGAGGCGCGCGGCCCGGAGGCACGAGAGAGATGAAATCGATTTTACGATTTCCCTTTTTTAAAAATTGTCCTAATTAAAAAATCCGATTTCGATTTAAAATCGATTAATCGTGCAGCCCTACTAGAAACTAGAAGTTGCTCTCTTTCAGATGTAGTTTCGTACATGCATTAGGCCTACCTTTACACTTTGTAACCCTAGATTAACCCTAACCCTAAGTTTCACCATGCATTTAGGGTTAAGTTTGCATTTGAGCCATGTTTACACTGATGACGGTTATATTTCAGCTCCACGTTAAACACAAAATGAACATGTTCCCTTTCAAATCAACTGTAACAGATGCATACTGACCTTAGACATATAATGCTATCTCTCCTCCCCATTTCACTTTCCTTCACCTTGTCACCGTTCACCCCCATCCCCTCCTTTAGAACAACAGCCCATTTTCCACAGCCGGAACTTTTACTTTACCAGGAACTTTGAAAAACCTCGGCACATTTCCACTGAAATTAGCTGAGTAAAAAACTTCACCTTGACCCAAAACTTTCCCTGAAAACAGTTCATGGTATGGAGGTAGGACTTCAGATTACCAAGAATTCTTGGGGGCGGGGCTGTGTGCTAAACAACATTAATTGGTGAAACACACTTGCAGCTTTCACACTTACGTTCACTTACTACAGCCAGTGTGCAGCTGCAAACTTCTTTATCTCATTTGTACAAACTTCACCTCACTTGTGTTCTGATCATTTGGAAAGAAGAGAAATTGCAAGAAAAACAACAACATCCATTTGTTGAATATGCAGCTGAAGCCAAGCTGAGTGTATTTGTCTCGCTCCTACGAGTCCATTGCAATCACCTGTCTGTCCATCCGAATACATTCAAGTGCATATTCAGCAAATGCACTAAAACAGCCTAGACCTCGTTGAATGTATGCTGAATCTGCTCAAAAGCCATTCAGCACAACTTTGAGCAGTCGGCAACTCTTAACGATTCCGCCTCAGTTGAATACATTTTCAGGAACTTTGGAAACGCAAAGCACGCAGATTAATAAAAGTAATAAAAGTTCCTGAAAATCTAGTGGAAAAGAGGCTAATCTAATCTTTTACGATCAATTCCCCATGATAATACAAGCCCAGTCTTTAGATGTATGTGTACTCGCACAAACATCTAAAGGAAAACACAATCTGACCCATAAACACAACATGTAAAATTCTGCTTTGTGTCAAAAAAAAAAAAAATAGAAACATTGATTTAATAGAACGTAATTGGCAGTAACAATGAGCTCAGCAGGCTTTTGTTAAGCGGCTAAATGACAAAAAGTAGGACAAGGGTATGTGGTGGAATGGCAGTGTGTGGATGTTGTGTTTGTGCATATTCAAAAGATGTGTGTACTTGTCTGTTACAGTAACGTGACATGCTGCTGCATAATCCTCATAAATACTCTTCTACCTATCAAACATACACCAGAAACGTGGAACACAACCTTACCATACATGGCACGCTTGAGGCACACTCTGCATGCCTTTATTTGAGATTGACAACTGTGCCATATGGTGCTGAGCTGTGTGTCTTTGTCTGCATATTTAGTTTCTTACTGTAAGAATGAGGGAGCGTGATTTAGCGAGTGCACATCTGTGTGTCTGCGTCAGTGTTTGTATCTCCGCATGCGCCTACTGTCTGATGTGCGCTTCGGCTTCGTATGTTAAAAGGTTGAACTCACCAACATAAAAGTCACAGCTGCAGAGTAATACACAAACCCTGCACAGCTGTGAATTATTATGTGGACAATTTAATTCTGCCAAAGAGGAAGTAGCGAATTAAGATCTTGCTGTACTACTTTAGGAGTTCAGCGAGATGTTTGTGTGTTCATTCTGAAAGACAAAACCCCAAATAAACGTGTCGTCTTCTGTGTAAATGCCCCTCTGGTATCTCGGAAACTATCACCTCTAGTATTCAACTTTATATGCTATCCTCCTTAGTGGGTAGTGGAAAAGGTGCAGCCAGAGACTCTGGGGTCCTACTCAAATGGATAAGGGGAAACAGTTTTCTTCTCACTAAAGCATCTTCAAACTAACATCTAGGCAGTAATTTGTCCACTCACAGGGGAGGCATAAAAACCAGAACCCCAAAATTCTTCAGAGTTATGGAAAAAGTGAGGAGAGAACCAAAAAAAAAAAAAAGCAAAATACTTTATCTCCCCCTCTAACTGAAAGTTATTACATTTTCTGAATGGTATGACTTTCTAATGGTTAGCATATGTGAATATGTGTGTGCAGAGAGAGAGCAGTAGTTGAGGCTAAGTTAATAGCACAAGCAGAGGGGGAACTGGGAACCCTTGGCTTATAAAGGATACTTGTTTCCCTGCTGCACCGAAAACCAGATGTAGATAAAGAGACGTAGGGGGAGTGGAGAAGACAGATGGGCAAGAAATTACCATCGCCTGGGCCAAACATCTTGAAACATCTGCAAAAAAATTTCGGACCTTACAAGGAAAGATGGATTTATCCTCTCCCCTGGATTTTTATTGCTCCGTGAGAGCCCTTCTCCCTCCTCTGCTTCGTGCTTACACTCAGTCGCTGCCGGGACTAAAGAGTTTCACCGCAATCTGGAGCTGTTTAAAACCTGGACAAAGCTTGGATTCTTCCACAAATGGTTTTATCGTGTAGAGAACACAAACATGTCCTTACACTGTAGGTGCAATAAAACTTCAAAAACAGCATCATCCTCTGCTACTATCACACTTGATACGAAACACTATAAATGTCAAGGTATGTCGCTACGCAGACACCAGCGTGTTTAGACAACCTGGGCCACAAACATAACTCATCATATTTCTAAAAGAGGAGTTTGGTTACCATGGAGACACATCATCCACGCTACTATGAAACGCGCAGCTGAGGATGACATGTCCATATGGTGAGAGTACGACAGAGGGGAAGAACAGATGCTTTTGATGAAAGGGCTGTCAATCGCAAATCCATAAGAGCAGCTGGGGTCATGAATGTATATCAGATGACGGTGTCAATACAGACACATGGACGGACAGACAGGCAGGCAGGCAGACAGACAGACGGGCAGGTGGCAGATACAGCTACCTATTTGTATGTTTTTCTACTTTGTTACTCTCTTCGCTATCTGTAACACACACACCAGACGCTTGAGGAGAGGCAGCTCTTGAGATCTCTATCTATTCATCGATACACGGCTACAGCCTCACACCTAATCCCCTCTGTCCAGTTGAATTGCAACAGCTTTCTTTACTTATGGTGCACTCTGGAGGATTTCAGATCCTCTAGTTTCAAGATTTAAAAAACAGAGCCTGAAGAAACCACGGATAAAACAACAAATTCAAGCAATTTTCTTCCAATATATTGAGAATGTAAATACCAGACACTTTAGCCAAGACATTGCATCATAGAGTTGATTTGTGATTCAGCAGATCTCGCAGATGCTCATGTGATCAAACACTGAGACAGAACTTTGTCCTCACCTGGCTGCACTTAAATTTTACACCAAAAAAACCAAAATACAGTGGATGAAGGAAGTCATAAGGGGATAGAATCAAGATGGCTTATACATTTTGTAGCGTGGGCTGGACTGAGAGACATTTTCTGAGCTCTGGAGCTTCAGTGATTGTCGACAGCAAATACTGGAAACGTGATTGGATGAATTTATATTTTCACCCTCAGATTGTGAGATGTTGCTGGGGCGTGTTAGGTAAGACCATGTTTCTGTGACAGTGAGTTATGGACTACTGGACTATATTATGCACATTTTTCCATTACATTAATGTTGGAATAGTGAAGTCATGCTTAGTCAGATTGCTCTGCTTGTAGTTAAAGATAAGCCACTGGACGTGAAACCTGACATAAGAAAGAAAGCTGGAAGTTTTTGTGTCATAATGAAACAATGAAAATAAAAAAGCCAATTACGAAACTGAATGAATAGTTAACCAATGGAGTTGAGATGGAAACACAGTTTTATTGTGGCTTGAAAACACTATTGCAAGAAGCTAAAACTATGAACATTTGATTGGTGACACTTTCTGGTCAACTCGCTCCTTTGGGTTTCTGTGTAATATTCCATCTAAACCTTTCACTACTACTGGAGGTTCCACAAATTAGTATCAAAAATGGTTTAGTCAAAATCAGGGGAACTCTGATCCAGTTGGTAGCATTAAGATTACATCTCAAACCTCATCATTGGCCAGATAACTGGTTCAGGACCAGCCTCAAAAGGGAAAAAAAAGGACCCCCCCACCCCCTAGCCTGGCCAGCCATCCAGTTTTCTCAGTGTATTCAATACTGAGACAACAGTCTGGAATTGGGACAGTCACTGTGAAATATGTGCAATCGCTTCTTTTCTGAACCAATCGCAAGTCTGGGGGGCCGGTGTTTCACAATGCGTCACACTGACCTCCTTTTGTCGCGAGTCAAAGCCAGTTCCAAGTCCGCAAATTTCTTTATAACTGTTGTCGATTTTTTTCTTGATTCAAAAATTAGGACTGAATTACAGATTACACCATGTATTCTTAAGTTTCTCTGACAAAAGCGTCACATCCGTCTTATCTGTGATTGGTTTGGTAAGTCCTGCCTTCATATTTGGATTCAAGTCCTGCAATTACAGATGGATTTCTCATTGACAAAGATGGATGGCTAGCCAGACTATAACCCCCCACCCCAAAAAAAAAAAAAAAAAAAGCCCAATTATCCTCTAGTGTGAGGCCAACGTTAACCACGATTTTCAGACAAAAAAACAGGGCTTTTTATTCCTCTGAGTGTGATTATTGTGAGCATAATATTTTTTTGTTGTGTTTTTTTGGTGCTGGTGGTGGAAATGCCATCAAATATCAGTTTTGTTCAGAGGGACTAGAATTTTTTTTTTTTTTTTTCATAGACTATATTGACTGTGAGTATACAAACACTTAGTGGGGTGTCTAGTCACAATTCAGGTATTGAAGGTTGGATGGGATGTGGGAGACACTGACAGCGAAATACTGAGAATGCACAAGAAGTTAAACAAAATGGGGCTTTTACTCGGCCCCATTTGGAGAAAATGGACCAGCTACTTCCATTTCTTTATGTAACCCCCACCGTCTCCTTTGCCTCCCCTCCCTCCTCCCCCGTTTTCTTTGAAGCAATTTCTAAAATGGCCCTTCCTCGAAATAATTGACACTCTGCGTTTATCATTTAAGACACCTGCTGTCGGTTTGACAACAAGACAATCGGACGGAGTGAGTGACTGTTGTCCCATTGTCCTGATCTCCTTCTTGCTTGTGACACTAAACTGACAACAGCTGGAAGCCCCCCCACCCCCCCACCCGCAACACCTTTCATGCAAGTCAAACCCATGCAAAATAGGAAAAAGGGCTCATTATTATGATTTTAACCAGCAAAAAGAGGAAACACGTCTTATCCGCTGATTGCAGACAAAAGGCTTAAAGCAACTGGAAGTCCGAAAACAACAACAGACAGGGATGTCTCTGCTCTGCAGTCGTCCATGTTTTATTAAGACTATTAAAGAGACACATCTTTAACGCACGTGTGTTGGCTGTTTGCACCAAGTCACGCATACTAACACAGATGTGGGTGTAGACATTTGGACAAGATGCATGAATGTAGGGCTACATGATACAATGATAATGATACATAAAGTAATAAAGTTTTGCAGCTGCAATTATAATGACAGAATTTCTGTGCCTATTGCTAATTCTAACTTTAGATATTATGATGATGGTTAAAAAGGGTAACACACTTTATTATCCCCATAAGGAAATTCAATATGTTCATTTTGCCCATCCTGCATTAGCATTGTCAATCACCATCAGCACTTAGCATGTGTTGACATAAAAAAAAAAGCTGTTTTACCTCCAGATTTGTGAAATGTTCTTAAGTGCTTGTGATGTTGTCTTTTACATATCACATTTTTAGTCATTTACATCCTTTTCTTCATGCTTTTAGCATCTTTTACATTATCATCTCTTCTCTCTTGTGTCATTTTTGTCTTTTGAGTCCCTTTTGTCTTTTTGTATCTCTTGTATAATTTTGCTGCATCTTTTAATAATAATTTCTTCAACTTTCACTAAGGGCCAGCCTTTAAACCATAAAGAAGTAAGAGTTTGACATTCACCACATTAATCATCAATATGAAAATTCTGATCGTGGCAACATTTCTGGCCATATTGCCTGGTCCTACATGCATCCACCTATTTTCAACCCATATATGAACACACAGACTACCAAATCCTCACTTCTTCTCTCTTCTTTTCTCTGGCTGTAATTGACTGAACACATCAATACTTGAAGGGAAAAAACAGAGAGTCCACTGTCTGCATCTATTGATCTGGCATCTCTCCTTCTCCCTCTCCCACTGTCTGCTGATCTTAATTACACTTCTTTTTTTCTTTTTTTCTTTTTTTTTTAACCAGGCTGTAGCCGAGGCTGCACTCCAGTGGCTGCCCTTCTCATAAAGTGAACCGTCCAAAATCCATACATCAAAATTAATGAGAGAGAACAGAGCTGTAAATCAAATATTGGGGGTATCCAAGCTGATAAGCCTGGATGGCGATGGTAAATGATGTCCTTTTGTAAAAGAAGGGTACAGACATGATGATTTTCACATGTTCTTGCAGTAATGTTAACAACGTAGGTTTTTATGGAGGAAACAACCTTGGTAGGTGATTAAAACCGCTAAAGCGTGACTGGGCTGAAGTGAGGTCGCTTCACTCTCCATATGTACTTCCTATTCCTTTGTCTCGTTTTTTAATCAATTTGATTTTCTGCTTGTTTCTTTATAGGGTGATCTGTTTGCACCCATCCCTATATATCTCCACTCTCTCTCTCTCTCCTTTTCTCTCTACTTCTGACCCACACACAAGGGCACAAAAAACGACTTTTATGGTCAGGTTTTATGGACTAGTAGCAAAGCAAGCTGCTCCATCCTTCAACAATTGTCCTCTCGTGAACTAGGGAGAAAAAGGCTCCTAATCGCACAGTTTCACAGCTCATACACCCCATCAATCACATACATCTGTGCGTGTTCACTATTTATGTGTGTGTGTGTGTGTATGTGTCTACAGTTTCCAACCTTACAACATCCCGAGCACCAAACAAAAGCTATTAGAGGTGACAGAGCAGTAATCTCGTTCCATACTGTATGTGCACATTTGTCCTCATACCAACCTTCACGCAAAAACGAAACATAAACTCACACATGCATGTAGTAAATGACCTCACATTTTTACACATATACTCCCTGTACCACCACTGGTTTTCTTTCCTTCCCCCCATCTAATCTTTAAAAGTAAATTGGGTGACAGGCGAATATTGAAGAGGTGAGAGATAAGGAGTAACATCTTCACTTGCCTGTATTATCGCCTTTCCACATCACTTAAAAAAAAAGAAAAAAAGCCCATTCAATATTGTTACCTTTGCCAGAGTGCGGGGAGAAACACACTTTTGTGAGCGTCCTTTTGTATTCATTAGACATGCTGTATAGACACCTGCATGTGTGCTTAGACTAACACACACAGTCACAGAATCACATCCAGTAGCTTATCTTTTGGAATAAGAAAAGGGCCTTGTCAGGATGGCACATTGCATGCATGTGTGTGTGTGTGTGTGTGTGTGTGTGTAAGGGGAAGGCAATGTGCATTAGGGCGATTACAATATCAGCCGACTCCAGATGGAGGCAGGAAAATAAACAGTGGGAGAGGGAGAGAGAGAGAGAGAGAGAGAGAGAGAGAGAGAGAGGACACACGTCATGAGAAGAAGCCTAAGAGAGAGATTGTGGATGTGTGTGTGTGTGTGTGTGTGTGTGTGTGTGTGTGTGTGTGTGTGTGGCAGTCTGTCTGTGTGCGATACAGTTAGAGAAAGTGAAGTTAATTAGCGACTCAATCCCAGTCCATTTACAGATGTCTGAAAGAGCACCGTGTGTGACTGTTGTCCTGTACATGACTGTTAGTGTGTGTTTTAGTCCAAAAAAAGCCTCAAATATTCTAAGTCTACCTACGCAGCTGATGATACCTCCTGCAGCGGTGACACCATCATCATCATCATCAGCTACCATTTATAAATGTTAATAACATAAGGCTCTTCTGTTATTGTCTGTCACGGTCATGCTCCAGTTGTTTCCTCAGTAGTTTCTATTGGGGTGAGATGAGTCATGTGACAATTTTCATATGAGTCGATAGTGATTATTATCATGATAAATGTTAAATCAGTATTTCTTTCCAGGTGGTTATTTATGGTTTTAGACTTTTATATTAATATTTTTCCATTTGTATGAAAACAAAAAGAATGCAAAAACAGGCAATTATTCTGATATAATCATACATATCACGATAAATACAGCCATTTTGGAACCCATAAACATAAACACTGGAACTGCTATACATTTCAAAAATAAAATTAGAATTACAAAACCAATTCCAGTGGTAAAACATTTGTCCAACATCAAAATATGTGTGAATAAAATGATGTGAAATGACAAAAGACTGACTTTTTCTGCAGTACAAAGAAAATGCTCCCTGAAGACAACAAAAAATTACAATAATCGATGCAATATTATTTTACTGTCATCATTTTAGACCAAAAAATTTGATGGCAAAATGTGTGAAAGTCAAATTAAGTGAAACCACAAAACACTGGAGAGTGTTTGTGAAATGCAAAATAAACCCTGAAGACAAAAAAAGGTGATTATCGCAATACAACAAAGCATTTTTGTGCAATGCACACCAAATGAACCCTGACAAAAATGACTATCATGACAATAAAAATTATATCACGATAAACAAGGAAACCAAGTAAAATAATCATGACATAATATCAGAATTATATCACAATAATACTGATAATGATTTTCAGTGATTCAGTGTCAAACCAAGTGTGAATTATACAATGTGTATGTGTGTTTCACACTGAACTGAAGGGATTATAAATAATAAACGTCCTTTTCTAATTTCCATTAGTTGTGACATGTAACCAGACAGTGTTGATGTTCTGTCCTGATACGTTACATCACCGAGTCATCATCAACGATACCGTCAGTGCAGTCGACATCTGAGCAGGACTGTTTTATGACTTTAAAAAAAGATGAGTTTGTCTATTCATTAACTCATCTTTTATCGGTTTCAGTTCCTACTTGTCTTTAATATAGCTTCAAGTAGAAAAAACCTGTGCAGAATTCACAGTCTCCATGAAAACCTGCCCTATTGGCTTCTTTGTGGTCCTCCTCTTCTTCACTTGCCCTATACGTCTCATGTTATCCAGAGTAAAAACACGAACAGGGCCAATAAAATCAGTTTGTAGTGCTCACTGTTGACTTTGACATTAAATAAGCCCCTGTAAAGGCCAGCTCACAACTACTATAACACAAAGACCTCTTGGTTTTGCGAGAGTGGGAGAGCACATATACACACATATACACACAACACACCAGCACATAGATGCCACACACACACACACACCTGTGAGTCCTTTTATACCATTGCTGCTCTTTCATGGGTGATGAAATTGAATAAACAGTGAAGAGAACTGCCCTCTCGCTGATAACCATCAATCGGCCTATCGATCTACACTGACACATACACACATGCACACGCACACGCACACACACACACATACACACACACACACACACACACACACACACACACACACACACACTGATAGCATCTATAATTCACTCTGGGACTTGGTAACAGACAGTTCGGAATAATCACTACACATATGAATCTTGAAGAAGTGTGAGCAGCGGTGGGTTTAGTGTATCATTCTGCACCTGACATTTGCCCTTTACCGTCACAGCTTCAGCAGTCCTGCACCATTCCAAAACATCTGCAAATACACAACTGATCAGTGCCAATAGGACACTTTATAATCTATCACTATTGGCACATTTTGGCTCTGACAGCAGCTGATGGTTAATATTAGGACTCTCAAATGGAAATGCTGACTTTTAGGGAAAATAAAACATAAATCACCTACAATTTTGACAGTTAAGTGTGACATTAAATTCCACTTTTAGTGCATTATTAGTGATCTAGTCATTACTTAGGGTTTGATGATCAGTGATACAGCTGTGTTTACTGATTCATTTCGTCTTCTAGGAATCTCTTACTTTGACACAGAGATTCAGTTCAGTAGGTACAGATTACAGTTTCTAATAAATTCAAAAATAGCACCTTACGAACACTAGATTTGTTGTTCTAGAGCGGACATCGATCATTGATCACCAACTAATGTCATTATGTCAACCTTCAACAATCCACTATCATGTGACATGTACATTATTACAGTTACAGAGATGAGTGTATTTTAACCTAAGTTAACTTTTCACTTTGTTTATTATTTGCGGCAATACCCGCCACACTGGATTCAGATTCTCAGTATCCAACTGCAATGGGAAAAGCTGATATATTTGAATTCGAGCAAACAGCAAACACAATTAAAACAATGCAAATGCTGAAAGATAATGCACACAGGTTATTACACAGCCAATCTATAAATTCAGTAAGTATCTACTTGAAACCAATGGATTAAGTTGGTCAATTGGAGGCAACATGTTTTTAATTAGTTTACTGTAAATGACTATGTGGAAAGGAGCATTATTTTCTGGACATGATTAAATGTGACAGCTGCCTCATTCAGCTGCAGTATTCTCATGCACAGGAGACTATTTTCCATATATCTGTAGATAAAGTGATAGTCGAGCCATACAGCTGATACAGGAATCCACAAGGGGGCTTCGTGATTTAGCCGGGGTATTAACTCTGTTGAGTCATCATCACTTATTCACCATAGAGCAAAAGAAAAAAAAACCTGGACCGCATCCAAACGTCTGTGTGTCATACTTACAAAGAAGTGCTTAGTAATTACATCACGGCGCTGAACCCACTTTGCGCTAAAGGGGAAATCAGTGTTTTGTTTTGCTTTTTTCCCCCCCTGAAATAACAGTAATTCACTGTCAGAGGCTGTGATCTAAAAGCTGTGTTTGGGGCAGTAAACAACTACGAGGCTATTAGCTGTGGTTAGCCTCAGATAGAACTTTGTCCGCATTAAAGGAAGAGGGGGGGAGACTGTGTCACCGAACAGATGATACACTGTCTTTTTCTGCCTCACTTTTATTCTGACCTGCCAAACGGGTATAAAACTGTGTGCCTCAGTGTGTATGAGGAGGCGAGAGTAAAATGGCTGCCATAATTTTTGCAAGACCACGTCTGTGTCTGTGAACAGTGGTCTGATGCGTTTGACCCTATAGCCCGAGAGCTGTGAGGGGGAGGAGGAGGAGGAAGAGGGGTGGATGTGGGGTGGGGGGAACAGGTGTGAAGCAGGCTGGTGTTCTGGGCAGATGGCCTCTGGATGTGCTAGCTGATGCTGCAAGAGTCTGGACCAACGGAGCCTCAGAGAATTAGCAGCTAGCGATGATAAAAACAAGTCTAGTTATATGTGGAGATGTGGGGATGTACATGCAAACACACACACACACGCACACGCACACGCACACACACACGCACACATGGCACTACATGCAAACAGCACTTATCATTCACTCTCCCCTCATTACCAGCTCTGTTTACCTTTCATTTACTCTTTCTCTCTTTATCTGTGCAAACACACACACACACATTCCAGGTAATGGTTTTTTTCAGTCAAGTCCCCACTTTAATGGAAGTCTCAGCAGTCAGAAAAACAACAGATGACACAGTAAACAACGGTCAGCATAAACAGCTTGCACCAATCTGCACTCAATACGACTTTATTGTTAAATTTTGGTCCCTTACTATCATTTCCCACCATGCACCACTGCAGCCCAGGTTGAATTCAGTGCAACATATTCTCTATATTATGTGTTTTATCTCAACAGTGAGTCACACTTTGAAGAAGACTTAATAGTCACCCTCTTGGATGCCTACAAAGTTTTCTTTTTTTTTTTCTTTTTTTTTTTTTGACATGCGTAAAAAATGTCCAAAGCTGTTTTTGGGTCTCCAGATATAGAAACAGTGGCGGGTTGGAGCCCCACGCAGCATCCTCCATCCCCACACCCGCATTAGTGTCTGTGCTCTTCTCCCCTGAAAATAAGGGGAGGCAAATGCTAATAAAAAAAAAAAAAAAAAAAAAAAGTTCAGATATATTCTCTGAACCCTTTAATTCAACCCTACGTCGTTTCACTGGCGTATTTCGGGTTATGTGCTGATGAAAAAGTCGCAGCGGGTGGAGATGGAACTTGGATTTGAGGAGATGCGCTTGACAGTTGGAGACGGAGGATGTTTTCAGATGCAAACTCTAAAAAATGCAAAGTCGTTCTAAATATGCTTTCCAGGACGAGAGAAGAGGCAGCTTAGAGTGAACCCAAAACCTCTCCAGCAAAAACCAACAATTATAAAGAATAAAATAGAGAATATCAAACAGCTCATTTTCTTATTCCTTATATTAAAAATGTAAAAAAGGAAAGTACATTTACATGATTCCTTGTGTTGTTTAGATTGGAATTTATTTATGATCCAGTTTGTAAATTGCCTATGTTTATGTGTTTTCTGTGGATTCTCAGTTGATATAAATGACCAGTTTCTTTACTGAATGGGCTTCGAAAAGTAGCAGTGAAAGCGGTATTTATGCGTAAACTTAAGTTGCCTGTTGCCCGAAAACGACCCGAAAGCTCTGGAACTGAAATCTACATTATTATTCAAACAGACACATCTGTACTAGATGCATTGTGCCGTACTGAACTGTATCAGTGGAAAAGTGTGTAAATATTTTTTTCTGCCATTAAACTGTCATTTAAATATAACCCAACGAAAGATTTTTCTGTTGTTGTTTTTTTAATTATTATTAGGCTATAATTCACGTTGAACTTTCCCTTTCATGACACAAAATTCACTTGGACATATTCTTATTTATTTTCCTTTAGAATAAAATGATTCATCTGTTTTGACTGAGGCACTGTTTCACACCATTTTACACCATCAAGGTGTAAATAAAATATTTTGTAAACATGTGAAAAACGCCATACATCTGCATGGTTTGTATGTTTGCGCGATTCAATTCAGGTTAAGTCCAAAGCAAAATGAAATTTAGAAAAAAAGGGGCAAATTCTGCTGTGATCCAGGATGGATTTTGAGTTTTCTTTGGATGCACATTCGCAAATACAAGGCGGAATTCAGACATATAGGCTCAAATACAGCAGAAAAGGCGAGAAAAAACAAACAAACAAAAAAAAAAAACAGGTCACTTACACTGAAAAGAGGCAGAAATTCCCACCATGCGGCACGTTGATGTGAGAGGGATAAATAATTTCCAGTCCTTTTTGACTCCGCGCTAGGCTCCCCTGGATGATCCTCTGGTACCGGGGACAGAAGCTGCAGAGTCCGGGTTAGTTCTCAGAGGCTCCGGCGGTCAAGGTGTACTTCCAGGAGGTCAGAAATGTGGTTCAAACTCCGACAAAAGAAGAAGAAGAAGAGGAGGAGGAGGAGGAAGAAGAAGAAGCGATAAGTGATCAGTCAGTGGGGAGACTCGGGATGGGAGTCTGTTAAAGCGCAGAGAAGGAGGAGAGATGAGGAAGAGGAGATGGAGAGGGAGGATGCGGTCGCGCGCTGGGCACCCGCTCGGGTTTTCCTATCGGCCTTTGCACGCGCACTCTTCCTCCACAATCCTTCCAGCGTCGAGTCGGTCTAGACTGTATTAAATGTTTTCTGTTTTGTTTTCTTCTTCTTCTTTTTTTTTTTTATTAATTATGCTGAAAATTCGCGTACGTCTCGGGCTCCGTGTCTTCTGCTTCTCCGTCGGCGTTGGGCAGAGGAGTAACGGCGCTCTGCCTCCAGTCGGCGGTGCAGCAGAGCCAGGTGGCGGTGGGCGGGGCTGAGGAGGAGGAGGGGGAGGAGGGGGAGGAGGCGACTGGGCAGCAGCCTGCGTCTGTGTCCTGAAACAGGTTGGAAAAGCACGGCCAGGTCAAGCCCAAGTGTTTTTTTTTGTTTTTGTTTTTTTTATTTTGACTGTGGGCTACTGGCAGAAATCTTTTTCACATCAGTCACATCACAGCTCTACCAAAGTGTATGATTTACAGTCCCCTGATTAAATTAGCAGGCTCAAAATACACTTACAGCACAAGGATTCCCATACTTTCAGGGTCTCTTCAGAGGCCAAACTTACAATACACAATGAATCATCATATCATCATCACACACTGTAGCCTACAACAGTTCACACTGTAATCCCCCATATCGTATCGAAACCAACATCATGTGCAACTATAATATGTAGCCTATATATGTCTACAGAAAAAGTAATTTCATAGCAGATACTCTTTTATATTCCGTTTCACTCTTGTTTCCTTTGTTTTCTGTATTTTTCTGCTGTAAACACTACACTTTCCCCACAGTATCTTTTTGCATCGTATCTTATCTTATCTTACACATTTGTTAATGACTCACAAGCAAAATAATGTTTAGCTAAAAAATTAAATGTACCTACCATTAGTCCAGTTTATTCTATGCATGACAAAATACTACCTCCTGGAATTTAAAGAAAATTAATATTAATGTCAGCTTCAGTTTAGTAGTAATGACACATATTTTTCATCAAATACATATTCAACAAATACAGCTAACAGTAGCCAGAGAGCAAAGAGCAGCTAATGTTGGCTAGCAAGGTAGTGAGTGTTAACAACAGATAACAGCTAAGGAGCAAAGTTTAGCTAAGCATAGCCATTGAGTTAAAGTTGTTTCAGTTGGACTGAGGAGAAATTACAAAAAAAAGTTGAAATTATGTTAAAATGCTTAAACATTTGCGGGATTAAAAAAACATTTGTGGCAGGAGTATAAATTCATTGATGATGAAAATGTAGTTAATATCCTATTTCAGTGGCACCATATATTTGGCAGTCTTTACAAAAGAAAGTAAAGAAGTAAAAGTAAAGAGAAATTATTTCAATCTTCTATTTCTTATTTCTTTCTATTTGACGTGCGAGCACCAGGAAATAGGATTTTTGCACTTACGTAGAACACAGTGGTTTCCAGTGCAGAATACAAAGGAACACCTGCTAGGAAGACAGCAATTAGTTCTAATACTAACAAGGTGTGTTAGCTAGCCACTCTACGCGACAAATATCACCAACAAACAGTTAAAATAGGAATTCACAAATATGTTTAGCTAAACTTAGTTCCTTAGCTAACATTAGCTGCTGTTAACACTCTGTCAAGGGATGATTTGAGTCTAGGGACGGTGTGAGCTGCGCATGTGTAGAAGCATTTATTTCTGTTGGCCATCTTTTAGGAGTCGCTATCTCGCTAGGACAAATCATACCTTCCACCGCTGTTTCCCCCAGGTTTAGATCACAATGTTTGTCAGCTGGATAGGCTGTGAAAGAAACCGAAAGTAGGCATATAAATTGACTCTGGAAATCACTTCTGGTCACTAGAAAGATACATAAGGTAAAGTCTGTGTACTTGAGCATAATTTGACTCATACAACAGTGATTTGTCCTGGCGAGGTTGCCATAAAAGATGGCCGGCAGAGGTAAATGCTTCTACGCATGTGTGACGTACATCGTCCGGAGACTCAAATCGTCCCTTTACACACTCGCTACCTTGCTAGCCAACGACGGCTGCTCTTAGCTCACTGGCTACAGTTAGCTGTATTAGTTGAATATATATTTGATGGAAAAATATGTGTCATTACAACTAAATTAAAGCTAACATTAATATTTGTTTTCTTTAAATTCCAGGATTTATTGTTATGTATTTTACTCTACCACTTGGTGTTTCAACCAAAATAGCTCCACAACTCATTTTGGATCAGTTAATGAAATAAATTGGAATAAAGTTGGTTCATTTATTTGCTAACTATTGTTAAATGTCCTTCTGGTGGTCCTCAGACCCACCTGGAAGAGCTCTGTGTACAGACAGCAGGGAGAGTGTCATGGACAAGACACAGCCAGTTCAGAGCTCTAGGAGCTGTTTATCAGCTGTGTGTGTGCATGTGTGTGTGTGTGTGTGTGTGTGTGTGTGTGTGTGTGTGTGTAGGTGTGTGTGTGTGTGTGTGTGTGTGTGTATGATGGCTGTGTGCGCACAAAAATTAGGATTGTGTGATGCATGTCTGCACTTACACACACATATGCGCTGTATCTCTATCTTTCCCTCAGCTGAAAAAGGCAGAGGCAGGCTGGCCTGCAGTAACCCAAGGCAAACACTTTCCCCAGACCATCTGGAAGTCATCTCGCTGCAGAGCTAGTGAAAGCACAGAGCAGAAGCTACGTTTACAACTCAGTGATAACAACCGGTCCACTTGAACTGCATGGTTGAACAAGTCATGCACCATAGCCTGCCCATAACATCTCATAAAACATTCTATCCTATTCTGCTCTATTCTTAGTTAAATTGGGGTATCTTTTCAGAACATGCTTTCAATGTCACTTTATCCAGCAGCTGGTATTTGGTTTAATTATTTTAAATGTGCTCTCCCGTATAAGGATCATTATGCAGAGGTGTCAAAAGTCCAAACATTCATTACTTGTGTAGAAATACAGATACAAGTGTGGGAAATTTTTTTTTTAAATGTATAATATAAAATTAAATAGCAAGCCTATAAACCTTCAGTGTCAGCAGCAAAACTAAAAACATTATGAGTGCTTTTGTCCACAATCCAGTCCCATTTTACTGTCTGTTTCATCTTGTTACATCTTTGTATGTCGTTTTCATCTTATTACGTTTATTGTGTGTGATATGCACCAGTGGATTTGTTAATTTTCCATCCATTTACATTGAAATTGGAATTTAAACTCCACTCAAATCAGTTTTCAGTGTCAGCAGCAAAACTAAAAACCTTATGAAACCTTTTGTCAAAGATATATTACATTTTTTGTCATGGTTTGATATCTGTAATTAGCCCTGATGGACATCTTATTGTTCCTTCATTTGGGTTGAAATCCATGTTGACGTTGGGAAGAAGCACAGTGATGGAATACAAAAATATTTCTCCATGTTGCTAGTTTTAGCCAAATAAAACTTTTCCTAGTTGTGTAATTTTTTTGTACTTCCCGGGTAAATATATAGCAAATCATAGTATATTATGGGGTTGTAAACACAGAGAAATTACTGCTGTCTTCAGTATTACTCATCAACCTCTTATACTGTATTAGCTCAAGCTGATGAGTAACAGGAGATGTGTTAGTAAGAAATAGCCACATACTTTACTGGCAAGGTATGTAATTCTATTGCACTTCAGTGATAATAACAGGAAGGTATTCTATAAATTACCATGTATGCACTGGCTATGCACTTAGTAACTAAGGAACTGGAAACTAAGAGTTACCAATAAAATACTATTCTTTTAGGTCTATGACATGTAGGAGGTCTAATTTGTATCCTACATAGAACAGGGGTGTCACACATGTGGTCTGTGGGCAAAAACTGGCTCCCAAAAGGGTGCAACCCAACCCATGAGATGAATTTGTGAAATGCAAAAATCGCACAGACTGAAGAAATTAACAATTAAGGGTGTCAGAATCATTTTAGTCATCATTTTATGGGTCTATCCCACATCAGAACATATGGGATAGACCCATAAAATACAATCATGATAAACTATAAATAATGACAATTCCACATTTTTCTCCTTGTTTTAGTGTTAAAAAAGTAAAATTACATGAAAATATTTACATTTCCAAACTATCTTATCCAACCTGAACAAATTTGAACACCCTGAAATATCTTAAGAGAAGTGGAGTTTTAACAATATTTTTCAAGATTCAAAGATTAAAAGACTCTTTTTTGTCAATTCACTAGATGCACAGAACATACAGATAACTGAGATACTGTTTCTCTCTCACCTTGTTCAGTGTCATGCATTTAAAACAGAGGTAAAATAGAATAAGAATAAAGAAGTGGAATAAAGAATAAACTAGCAGAATATAAAGTGTATATTCTGTCTGTTACTAAATGTTTTGTGTTTTTGTAGATCCACAGTGATCTGTAAGTTGTAATGCATACCTGTAATAATAACCTGAGGCAGAATATTATTAAATTTGCATTCATTTTTGTAAGACGTTTCAGGCTGTTCATTATATACATACTGTATTTTTTAAAGCATAGTTCATAGATGTAATTTTTTTCATAATGTTTACTGTAAAACATAGAGAAGGTTTGGAATTGACATTATTTATAGGTTATTCTGTTATTATTTTACTGGTCTGGCCCACTTGAGATCAAATTGGGCTGAATGTGGCTCCTGAACTAAAATGACTTTGACACCTTTGGTCTAGATTCTATAAAGAGGTTCCAAATGTGTGTCTACCTGCCAGTATTGGTAATAAGCGGTTTGTACAATCTAGAGACCATGGCAGTTTTACAGACCTAAACCCATTGAAAACTTTTAAAAAGTGATCAAGAGCAAGACAGACGTTCATAGGTCATCAAACAAAGTGACGCTAATACTGACGATGTTTTTGCACAAAGAGCAGCCATCATGCCACCAGATACTGATTTTTGAACTCTTCCAGAGAATAAAACATTAGTATTGAAATAGTTTGAAAATAATTCCCCTAAATTGCATGAAAACATCAGTAATGAGCCTGTTTTGAAAATACTTAGAAGAGATAAAGAAGAGATACTTGGGTTAAAATGTATGGAGAAATTCGGGAAAGAAAGAAGTCAGATCTGTGAAAACTCTACTTAAGAGTGGAAATAAAGTATGTGGGGGAAAGATGATGCCATTAATGGCAATTGTTTGCCTCAGCATCACAATGTATGTCTTTCTTTCACCATCTCTCTCTCTCTCTCTCTCTCTCTCTCTCTCTCTCTCTCTCTCTCTCTCATCATCTGGAGAGCTTCAGTGAGCAGTGGGTTGCATTGTATTCTCAAAGGGGAATATGGACAGATACAGTCTCTGCCACTCACACTTGCACAGAGCAAGGACTCAGTGCTCTAACCTCCATTTTTCACTCGGGATCCTTTTGTGAAACCTCTGACAAAGGCAGTGGGTTATGGATGAGGTGTGAATAGATATAGCAATGGATGGAAAAGGGGAAGATCTGAAATGGAAGTGAGCCATGATACCTGATGAAATGCAAGTGCCAGAAATACTTGAGTACAGTTTTCAAGTTTATGTGCATTACTGAGTATTTATTACTTCTGACCTTTTTTTTTTTGCTTTTACATGCATTTTAACACAAATATCTATGCTTTCAACTCCATATTTTTGCAAAACAGGGGATGTCTTCATATATATTTATATAAATACCAAATTTCTTATTTTCTCTGTATATTTAATTTTTCACTCATTTGTGGTTTTTCTGCCTGTCTTTTTCTCTGTACTTGCTTGTTGTATGTTGCTGCTGTTAACTGTGAAATTTCCTCAGGGTGGGATAAAGTCATATCTTATCTAAATCTTTGAACAGATGACCCCTTGGTGTGTAGAGCAGTGCACAGAATGACAGATGTGCCAAAATAACTGACAGAACTGTTTTAAGAGAACATTTCAGAGTTTGCTCTTTTGTAATTTTGTATGAGTTAATAAGCTGCATCTGTACTCCTTCAGCATCTGTATCACTACTGGAGTGAAAGATGAGTGTACTTTTGCCAGACTTCAGATGAAACAGAGGAAAGGAAGTTAGTGGTATGCACATGCAGAAGAACAGTAAAAAGCTCCGAGTCAGATGTGAGAAAGGTCATAGGTCCAGAGGTAGTTGGCCCACTCTAACTGAGCAACTGAACGTTAGAAAAAAAAAATCCGGCCACGAGGATGTCGTCACTCCTCGCCTATTTGTGGTTTGTTCCCTGAGAGCAAGTTCTCTCATGACAATCACAGCGAAACATCTTGACAGCCGGAGGCACAAGGATAGGCGTTGAGGAAACCTGCAAGGGAAAAGAGAATAGGGCAATGATCCGTGTGTGTGTGCGTGAGTGTGTGTGTCCTGTGATAACGGTGCGTGAGAGCAGGAAACACACAGTGCCTGTTTTTGCTGCAGGGGTTCCTGGAAGTCAGCCACCCAGTGCGATCGGCGACATACAAACACACACACACACCGACACACACACACAGGATACCTCGCCTCTGAAAGGGAAAAACATGCTGCGTCTGATACATGTGCACACAGACAAGCAGACTTCCTGCATTTTCCCACCTACTGGGCGGCCACCTGTAACACAGTCACACACACCCACATACACACACACTCATAATATCTTCACGGGGACGACAGCGACAGAATGAGACAAATACAAGGGAGTTGACAGTAAACAAGTGCCATCCGAACCCCTGTAATTATGCGGCATTTGATCAACGTCGCCCGAGGCTGGCGGCCGACAATCAACAACATCAACACCTCTAGTGATGAAAAGATGAGGGAACAAAGAAGAGAGGAAGAGGCTGAAGTGAAGAGTCAGTATTGTCTTTACGGACCTAAGAGGAGCATAAAAATCAAAGGTCAAGAGAGGCAGAAGTGGAACAAAGTTTTGCAGGAAAAGTGACAACACAATGAACTCTTAGAATTGTACAGTGTCTGCAAAGCTGTGTTCTCCATATTGGATTTGTCTTTGTATATACTGTATAGATTTCACTAGGGCTGTAAGAATACTGTCATTGTCATGATTTATGTCCAATGCAAATGCTGCTACAATGAGATCTGTTAAAAGAGTAAACTACTTTGAAGAAGACTCCATCATAAACACAGTCCGCTTGTTTACATAACAAACCAAAACATCACTGGGGCCTTTTTGGAAATTTTGTCGCAAAGTGCATTGTGGGAATGGGAAATCCACACAGCAGCAATTTTGCAGTCTCTTTGTGAGTGCTGAGCCCAAATGTGGCCTTTACCTCCATCCACTGATTATACTCATTCTTTAGAACAACCCCAGTGGACTGTATAATGTTACGTTGCAGCGATCTGGCTTGTTTTCTTGACAAATCTGTGAGAAACCAAGCTTCCGTTTGGTTGCCATTCCCACGTAATATATATTCCTAGTCCTGTATTTGTAGTTTTCTATTTATGTTTTGTTGTTTTTATTGATTGATTGATTGAGTTCTTCTTACTAGATCAAAATAAATTACTAAATTACAATAAATTACAATCACAATAATCAAATCCAGTTAAGTACTGGGTATGTACTTAGTAACAGTTACCTATAAAATGTGTGTATCACGTTAAAGGCCTAACACGCTGCCTTTCTGTATGAAGTCTGCATGTTCTCCCTGTGTCTGCGTGGGTTCTCCCTAGGTTCTCTCGCTTTCTCCCACTGTCCAAAAACATGTACTAATAGCTTAATTGGTCAATCTAAATCTAATCATGATTAATCAAAATTAATCTACTGCAACTCTGTGATTAATCTGAAAATTTTAATTGTTTGACAGCAGTAGAACAAACACAAAGTATTATTTACCTCCACCAGGAGGTATTGTGATCACTTTGCTTTGTGTGTTTGTTTGTTTGTGTGTTTGTTTGTTTGTTAGCAACTTTACGAGAAAACTATTACAACCATCTTTACCAAATTTTACCCACAGATAGGCCTAGGCCCTGGGACAAACCCATTAAATTTTGGGTCAAGTACGCCAAAGTTCAAGGTCACAGCAAGGTCACAAAATCTCAAATTTTCCTGTCTGTCATCATTGAGCAATTTTCGAAAATTCATAAAAAATTTCAAAACCACTCCGATTAGCCTCCAATTTGGTACACTTGTAGCTTATAACAATATCTTGTTACCTTATGTTTTTGCAAGGGTTTGTTTGTTTGTTGGTTGGTTAGCAAGATAACTCAAAAAGTTATGGATGGATTTTCATGAAATTTTCAGAAAATGTTGACACTTGCACAAGGAACAAGTCATTAAATTTTGGTGGTGATTGGGGTGGGGGTTGGGGGGTTGGGGGGTTGGGGGGTAGGGTGGGGGCAGATCTGCCTTGGCAGAGGTCTGCGCTGTCCGAGTGCTTTTCTAGTTCACACTTGCAATTAAATATTATTTGGTGCCCTAAATTAAAATCAACCAGGTGGGTCAGGACCCAATGTTTGGGAATGGAAATGCTAAATCTTGCTTTGTCAGTTGATGGGTTGTTGAGAATGCGGGGCCCAAGATGAGATCAATAAAGAACCAAAGGTTTAAGCAACAATATCAGTCAGTGTAATTTATGAAAAATGTTGACAATGTTACTTCAATTTGGAAAAAAAAGTTCATCTTCCTCAAACATGTCCCTCTAAATTGGAAAACCAGTCATCTGGTATCTTACTATCCATTAAATACAGAAGCATTTTCAAAACACTGGCACTGGACTGAAGTTGTGCAGCATCAACATCCTTTTCAGCACATAAACATAGTCCAAAAAATGTCCCACCGTCCAATTCCTTATGAAACAAGATAAAAAAAAAAAAACATTTATATGCCACCACACCAATTATTTGGTATTGTAGAAGTGTGCACCCATTTCTTCACAGGTCCAAATGGCAACATTCCTTTGCAGATTGGATTTTGGCAGACAAGTCATTAACAAAAGAAAATGAGTTAGGCGTCATGTAAATTCTGGAGTTGTCCTAAAGTGATTCAGCAGAGACTGAATACATGATAAATCTGTAACAGAAAACAAATGACAGTGGTGCTGATGGAGGCGCAAAGTGTCAGCCTGTACGGTTTTATTGAATGTCTCCCCAAGGTTAATTAGTTGACATGTGCACAGTGAAAGAGTCAAGGATGTTGTTAACTACTTCAAATTTAATATCTGGAAAATGTCAGGGTATTTTTGTTAACCTTAGATACTTCTGCCAGATAGCATGACTCTGGGATTCCACCATTATCATGTCACTGACCTTTTTCAGCACACACACACACACGCACACACACACACACACACACACACACACACACACACGCACACACGCACACACGCACACACACACACACACACACGCACACACACGCAGCACTGAATTAATCAAACACTTATTTAGTTCATTGCACAATAATCAAACATTACTTCATGCCCAAATTGAAAAAGACATTTATTCAGCAAATGATGTAAGTTTGCATATGGACATGTCTCTACCACTGAGGAGATGTTAAGGCCTTGAAAACACCATACATGTACTCAGAGAACTGGAGTTAAAATGTTCGTCTGCATGTTTCTGTGGTGAAAGTGAATGGGAAAAGGATCAATGCAGATGTAGATGTTTTTCTAACTGATTTAATAGGATTCTGATTTAAGATGCTTTCATTATTGTATACTTTTAGTTCCTTTTAAATTATAGATGGTATTTTATATGTATGTTATTAGTTTAGTGAATTTTGTATGGTTTTACAACTGACTTTTCTGTGTTTTATGTAGATTTTTAGTGTGGTTGTATGGCTGTGATTTCTATTTTGTATAACTTCTGCTGCTGCTGTCTGGGCCACAACACTCTTGCAAAAGACATGTTTAACAGTGGTGGATCCAGAAAAAATAGAAGGGGTGGGGGTGGGGTAATATCTAGGGTCGTAGTCCTGGTGGGAGTTCAAGGGGTGAAGTGAAGCAAAATTAACATTAGAAATGCTTCAAATCACATAAAATCACAAATATGTTTTTTTTTTTTGTTTGTTTTTTTACTATCATACACTAACAAAATGAATACAATTTAAGCTCACTAATGTGACCACATTTGGAAACAAAGCAAAGAGTTGGCTTTAATAAGGTTGTCCTCAGTTATGGTATTGAATTCCATTACATTCCAAACAAGTGGTGCCAGGTACAACAAACCCCGCCCCTCACACATTTGTAGCCTATTTTGGCATCGATCCAGCTGCTGTCATCATGTCTATGCGTGTGCTGATGTCAGCATATTTGGGTGTTTCCTGATGTAATCATGTCTATATACATGTACATATGATGACGTCAGCATGTATATGCATGTACTGATGTCAGCATTTGAACCAAAAAAGTGTTAACGTTGAGATTACTTGAAGAAACATTTTGTGTTGTTTCAGTTATATACAATATATGCCTTAGCTTTATGTCAGAGTGATGTATAACAATTGCCTCTAAATAAGTGCCAAAGTTTGAAGTAAACTGAAAGAAAATTGATGTTTTCATAGACATTTGAAATTTTGCTCATTATAAGTAAATGGGGGAAAATAAAGATTTTAAAAATTCATTAAAAAAAAAAAAAAAGAACTTTGACCTACTTTTCCCAAAATGTAATCACATCTGGCAATTTATAAACCCAATTTGGTATGAATTCAACCAACAGTTTTGCTGCTAAAGTGTTAACAAACAAACAAACAAACAAACAAACAAACAAACCAAAAACCTCCCTTTCGAGGAGCAGGGTAATAATTTAAGATTAGAAACAACACAATACAGTTGACGTATATTTAATAATAATAATAATAATAATAATAATAATCTTTATTTATATAGCACTTTTCATACATAGAGACTGTAGCACAAAGTGCTTTACATATCAGTTTAAAAATCAGTACCACCCCCCACCCACGCACCCACCCACCCACACACACACCCACACATGCAAACCCACACCCACACATGCAAACCCACAAGCTCACACATACTTAAAAAGACTGACTGAGCACGGGTAGACCAGAGCGAAAAAGTAAAAGTAAAAGAGGAGGCGCTGTCTCAGGGAGCCATCCGCACCAGGAGGCAGCCGCCGACCCCGGCAACCAGGCGCCAGCGCCGCAGCGCCGCATCCAAACCAGTGGGAGAGGGCCAACTGGGACCCCCAACCACCAGAAAGGAGCAAACCCCAGTGAAAGAAGGTGCCACAGCCACCGGAGTCCACAGCCACCCCCCCGGCATGGAGGGCTCCCTCTGATGAAACACTGGAGAATAAGAAACATTAAAAAGATATAAAAGAATTGATTAAAAGAGGCTAAATTTAAGACATATATGAAAATAATACAAATATTAAACATTAAAATGATAAAACAGAAGCACTGGTTAAAAGAATCTTAAGATATATATATTAACTATAACTGTAAAACCTTTGAGTAGATAAAACAGAGGCATTAGTTAAAAGCCAAATTAAAAAGGTGGGTCTTGAGCCTGGTTTTAAAAATGTCTACATTCTCTGCGGCCCTGAGGTTCCCTGGCAGGCTGTTCCAAAGGCGAGGAGCATAATGCTGAAAAGCTGCCTCACCATGAATTTTTGTGTTGGCTTTTGGAACTGTTAAAAGGCCAGTGCCAGAGGACCTCAGGGTCCACGAGGGCTCATAAGGTAAAAGTAAGTCTAAAAGATAAGAAGGCGCAAGACCATTAAGACATTTAAAGACTATTAAAAGGACCTTAAAATCAATCCTGAAACACACGGGGAGCCAATGCAGTGATTTTAAAACCGGTGTAATATGAGCCCGCCTTCTGGTCTTTGTCAGCACTCGAGCGGCTGAATTTTGAAGGAGTTGGAGTTGTGAGATTCTATCTTTGGGAAGACCAGAAAGCAGGGCATTACAGTAGTCAATCCTACTGGAAATAAAAGCATGCATCAGCATCTCCGTGTTGGCTCGAGAGAGAACTGGACTTACTCTGGCTATGTTCTTAAGATGGTAAAAACCTGTTTTTACAATAGATTTAATGTATGGGATGAAAGTGAGCTCAGAGTCAAAGATAACGCCCAGGTTTTTTACTTGTACAGATGCGTTGAAAGAATACGCTTGTAATTTTGGTAAGAATTTCTCTCTCATAGCCTCAGGACCGATAACTAAAACTTCAGTTTTGCCCTGGTTGAGCTGTAAGAAGTTTTCTGCCATCCAGGTTTTAATATTTGAAATGCAGTTAAAAAGGGCATCAACTGGCCGAGTGTCTTCAGGAGACATGGCAATATACAGCTGTGTGTCATCAGCATAGCTGTGAAAGTTGATGCCATGTCTCCTGATGATATCCCCAAGTGGAAGCATATATATATTAAAAAGTATGGGGCCTAAGATTGATCCTTGGGGCACACCACATCTAATTTCATTGACAACTTTGAGTGATTCACTCAATCACTGGCTGTGTTCCACAGGAACTCCAAGATATTTCATATCCAGTCCATGCAGTTCTATAGTTCTGACTGTATAATAATACAGTACAAACCTTCTGTGGCAGCCCGTTTGCTTTTCATGCAGACCCAAATGCTGTTTGAACAGACAGTCGTCTCCTCATGATTAGACTTTAGTCTAGTCTAGACACATACGCAATAGACCCTCCAATCCAAGAGACTGAAGGGGCTTGTGGTGCATAAATTTGCACTATTTTGCCCAATACATGTGTAGACAGTTAGCTCAACTGGTAGTGCAATGGTCTACTATACAGGAGACTGGGGTTTGAATCCTTGCAAGACCAGTCAAATTATTTTACATGTTCAAATGGGGGGCGTTGGTAGGTAAATCCGTCATTGTTTAATCGTCGTTGGGTGCCAAGTTACTGTCAGGTTTCAAAAACTGTGACTTAGGTATCTGTAGGTCTGAGGAAGACAAATTTATGACTTTTTAAGATATTTATCATAGCGTCTTTGGACAACTTTAAGATCTTACTTTCACAAAACTACAGTAAAAATGGGTTTTCAAATGTTCATATAGTCGTGTCTATCTTATGCACAAGTGCCTTGTTTTATCACATGTAAGGAATTGAGAAATCAGGTAAACATGTTTTAGGACAGGTTGAGGGAATGGCAGGTGAGGTATGATTTATGCTGTATGGATTCACTGTAAAATACCAACAAACCTGTAAAATAATCATAATCTACCTATACTGATGTTAATGTATTTGGAAGTTTTTGGAAGACAACATGCAAGAACTTTGTGTTGGAGAGTGTTGTGTCCTGACCAAACCTACCTCCTTGTATTAACCAACCTGAGCCCCAAGCCTCCTTTCATCTAAATGCAAAGACACTGGCTGTGAGGAATAGAGACAGAACTGCATGATGGGAGAGCAGCTGCAGTGCAGTATCTTGTGCAGGTACAGTGTCTAGAGAGAGATTGTCCTCACCCACTGGGGTATTATGGAATTCAACCCACCGTCTGGCTTTAAGCAAAGCACAAGAAGTAAGTGGGCAAAAAAAACCTGACAACCTGACTTCTATTCTTCCAAGAGAATGTAAATGAGTCTCCTCAGCGTTGAGAGAAGACTGACTAAATATCCCAACAGCATTCAAAGATGGGACTCAGTAACTTTCATTCGACAAAGCAGACTAATGATGTCTCGTAATGTCAGGGTAAATTAATCTTAATGAATGCATTATTTAAAAAAAAAAAAAAGTCTTCCCTTTGAGCTGTAAAGATAACGTCCCCACTGTATTATCTTAAGAACATCAAATCTAAAATTGCAGAAATTTATACATGTCTGTCATTGCTAGTCTGCTGGGGCCTGGTGGATATCCCACAATCCTTTGAGGTGGTTGAGTTTTCCATGTGCATTTGATGTGAGCAGGTGAAAAACACATCTTCCCACTTGCTGCTTCGGCACTGCTCCTCTCCTCCCATTGCTTTCCTTGCCTTTTCTTCACTCTGGTTGTGGAAATTAAAAAAAAAAAGAAGAAGAAAAGTTGACAGACAAGATGTGAGAAATGCTCAGTTGCTTTCTTCGTCAGTCGCTCTGACGGGGAATCGCTTTTTTTTTTTTTTTTTCCTGAAAGTTGAATCCTGATTTTACACGGGGGATGATGGAGTGAATTAATTTGCCAAGATGAGACCGTGTTTTAACAACTGGAAGTGTACTCAGTCAATGAGACCTTTACAACACGTCTCAGGAGGGTTTTTCCAAGTGCGTGGGTAAATTAAAAAGCCAGATATACTTATCTGCAGGATTTCATACACCCCAAAACCAAACATAACGCATAAATACTGTATGTGGGCTTTTCATGTTTACTCTTGCTAGACAGAAACAGATACAAACAGTTGTCACCCACTTACAGGTAATTTATTTAGAAAAATGTGCTTTTTTTCCCTGAATGAAAGCCTTACCCTTTGTAATGTTCTACCCTTGTAGCTTCCTGTCAACAGTTGTGCTAATGCCTTTGTTATAAAGTCACTTGTTGAATCGTTTTCTGAGCCTCTTCTTATAGGCTAAACAAATATACAGCAGAATTCAATAAATGAAACTACTCTTCAGCACAGAAAGTAATTAAACACCCAGCATTACTCCTTTGTCACACAAAACACTGGTGTTCTTGATGTGGAGAAAACCCTTCACTGTTCATTCTCCTCACACAAGGACACATTTAATGCCTTTAGATGCATGAGCAAATAATAAACAACATAACATTTATTAAAATTTCCCTAGTTCACCAGAAGAGTGGCAGCAAATTGATTTATTCTTTGATGAAAAAGCTTTTTGTTTCTGAAACAACTGCATTATACTATATGATGCTTCTGCCGGTAAACAACAGAGTGCGTACAATTGATTATGTGAAAAATGGAAACAGGATTGCTTATCTGGCTGCTAATAGATAAAAAGTTGTGATTTTTAGCGTTATAATGTTGTCAAACCAGGGAAAAGCTGTCACAAAGGGGAAATGAGAGGACTCAAGTGCACGGTACTGAAGAGAAAAAATTAAAAGTTTATTTAACAAAAAATGAAAACCAGACAACGAAAAAACCTAACACAAAAAACTAAGGCAGAGTCCATAAAAGAAAAACGACATACAAAACCTGAATCAGAATCCGATGATGAATATGAACAAATGTCCGGGCTATGGAAAAGAGTGAGGAGAATGGAGAGAAATGGACCAGCGCTGCATGGCTGCAAACCAAAGCCTTAAATAGGCCAGAGATAATTGGCTGCAGCCATGCAGCGCCAGCAGGTGAGTCAGATGAATGTAATCAGGAGAAGGAGAAACTGAGGGTAATAACGACACAGGTCCATGACCAAAAGGGAGGAGCTGAAAGTCACACAGGCACAGATCCTGACAAAAGCTTCTGGTTCTGCTACAGTATGAAGGGGGTTTGGGGATTTACAACAGCAGACATTCAAACAATATAAGAACGACATAACATGTCTGCACCCAAAATCAGTTGTGTACATCAGCATCATAGTCATCATGATCATGTTTAGCTTTTTTTTTCCAATCTTGTCCCACAGTAATGGAATTCATATATAACTACTTAATATTTGTAATGGTTCCATTTAGATATCTGGCTCAGGTCAGGGGAAGCTACTAGGGTTTGATTTAATACAGTGAGAGCACACAAAGGTGACAAAATAATATTAACAATGGTAATGGTGTAATATTACTGACATCTAGCAGGTTGGAACTAAGTGAACAGTAAAAACTGCTCCCTCTGTAGATATTCATAACTCATTCTACAGTAAAGAAGACAAGATTCTTATTTTCAGGGGATTATACACTGATGAAAAAAACTATATTACATTTCTGCGGTTATTGCATTTCTAAATCCCCCTAAATCTTACACATTAGACCTTTAACCCATAATGACCCAAACATTCACAGTCAAACAAAACCATATATTGATCTAAACTGTTTAATACCTGTTGATCCACTAATCCTATCAATACATGTAAATAATTGGTGTAAAATACAGTTTGTCATCTTTTCATGGTCATCACATATGACCCATTTGGATGTTCAGAGGCTCCGTAGTGAACGTGGCAACACCGTCATCTTCTACAACATTGATTCACCAGAAAAACCCATGGAGTTGGATCAGTGACAGTGGATGGAGACACGTGGTTTATGTTCAGTTGACAGATTTTACTGAAAAAGTCACTTTTTCTCAAGTTTTCTCTGTTTTTGATGCAATAACCCTCAAATTTAATCTGAGCTTTTATGAACATCTACAAGATCAGTGAATTAAATATAGGAAAATACTGGATTGATACTGAAAATGCAAAATACAGAAGATAATATTATAATAAATGGCAATAAATCACTTAAGAAAGGTTACATATTGAGAAAATTTAATTTGGGAAATGACAGAAAAGTAGCACTGTGTTTTTATGGGTTAAACTGTATGTTTCTAACATTAACCAAAGAATGGAAACATATGAGAGTTGAGTGAAAACTCTAGTCTCTGGTGGTCTTAGTACTGGATTTTATAAATCTACCATCCACATCCTGGCTATTGAGGAAAAGAGCAAAAACAAAACCATAGCAGAGCCCTGAAATTGTATTAATACTGGTTTGAAGAAACACACAGTATCAATATTTTTTATTTATTTATTTTGACAAATTTAGATGAGATTATCTGAGGTTTGCAGAAACACACAACCCAATCAACAGGATAAATGGCTACTGGGTTGACAAGGATAAAAATAGGCTCATGAGCCTTTAAGGTGGAAAAAAGAGGAAGCTGCTTCAAATAGGTTTTGGAAAGTGGGGGGAGGTGTTCCCATAATGTAGAAGACTGTGTACAGTACTAAACAGCTTGTGTTTAACCATGCCTGCATACTTCTGTGTTTGTGAAGCCATTTCAGTGACTGGCAGCCCAGCTCCTTCCCCCATCCATCATCATCACCCACCTCGCTATTTCTTGGTTGCGGACCTGACTTCCCAACTTCCTCCAAATCATCGGCCAGATGGCCCTCGCCAGCACTCGCCCAGTTTTACACACCTGATATGAAGCTATCCGTCATCTGATAACGACTGGGCTTTGGCGGTCCCCCAGCTGGGGCCTCTCTCGCAGCTCTGGGCACTGACGGGTATCAGGGATGGGTGGTGGTGGCGGCGGGGTGGTGCACAGCCTGACTGCCCCTCTGATGGATGAGTGCCAGGTAGTGTGGTTGGGGAGGGGGAGGGGGCTGGGGTGTTCCCTAATAGGATTCACAGTCATCCAGTGGACCATGGAACAGGTGGAGAAAGAGAGAGGGACGACAGGAAGGAGAGGAGTGTGCACAGAGAGAATGAACAGACACATTCACATTCTGCGTACATGTGTAAGGATGAGATTTCTGAAATACATTTTAAAAATCAGTACATTAAATCCATCACATTTCATTGCTCTTAATTTTCTTCAGACATTTCAGGTTGTTCATATTTGTTGTATCCCCATTTTATTGTTAAAGGATAGTTTGAAAATGTATTTTAGAATTTAATGTTATTTTTTTTGCACCAAAACAAATAAAAATTCAGAGCTGTCATTATTTAAAGGTTAATTTGTTATTATTTCACTTGAACTCACTTTGGTCTGTATGTGGCTCCTGAAATAAAATGAGTTCGACATCATTGACCTCAAATTCATCTCGCTGGCCAGATTGGAACCTTTGGCGGGACAGTTTTGGCACACGGGCCACAGGTTTGACACCCATGGATTAGGGAAACATATCAAGCTAAATACAGAAAAAAATCATAAAAAATATATGATAAAAATGACTCAGTGTATTTACAGTGTTTTTCAGTTTTACACAACTGTTCATGGAGAACAAGCGTTGACTCAATATCCCCTTAACATCAACTGTCCCACATTTGCATCGAACCGTTTCCATAATACAATCAGCCAAGATAGCATATGTATTCCCCCGATGCCCTGTTGAGGTAAATTCAATACATACCTAGTAAGGACGCTGAAAATAATTTTGTGGCATCAATAGAACCATCTCCATCTCCTGAAAATCTGTTTTATTACTTTTTCATTACTATCGACCATTTGTGTCTGTTGTTTCAAATTTGCATCATACCCAAATTTCTATCTATTTTAAGTACTATCAACAAATTAACAATCTCCATTTAATTTAGCACCTGTTTGAAAGCAAAAACACAAATAATAAATGTTTTAATATACTTGTATATTAATTCAAGTGTTAAGGGGATATCATGGTCCATATTTTTTACAACACACATAAAAGCACAACAATCATGATATTTTCAACCAATTTTATTGTACTTTTTTCTTCTATTTCATCTAATATATTTTCATCTTAGTGCATTATTTTCATATTATTTTGTCTTTTAAATTGTTTTTCTTTATCTTGTTCCATATTGTATGTAACTTTGCTGTTACATCTTTTATGTTTATTTGTGTTTTCATCATCTCACTTTTTTCTTGTCATATTCTATGATTTTTGTCATTACATCATCTACATTGTTTTATTCCTGTTTTGTCATTTAGCCCATTTGAATTTTTTTTCCATCTCTTATTCTGTTGTTTTTGTCTTGCTGCATCTTTCATGTTGTTTATCCTACTCTGTACTATTTGTCATTGTTGTGTTGTTACATCTTTTCCTTTGTTTTTTTGTAGTTTTCTCATTTGCAGAATTTTTCTTGTTTTATTTTTTCCATCTAATTTTTGTCTCAGTACTCAAGACTTTTATGTTGTTTACATCTGATGTCTTTTGTGTCACTTCCTTCTTTTTAAAAAAAAATCCTCTTCCTCTATTTTATTTAGAAATATGAATACAAATCTTACAGACAGGTTTCTTGTGTACAAACAATACTAGGTGCGTGCACAACCAGGGGGAAAAAAAAAACTGGTTTGGAGTGAACTGATATTAATATACAGTCACTGAAAAAATTATTAGACCATCAAAAGCCATTAAAAACAATGGTTATGCAATCAAGTTCTAACTCCTGTGTGTATCATGTGACTAAAATAGACAGAAAAGAAAACATGGAATGCCTAAAAGCACTGTTTTTGTCCGTACAATGTCATAGATATTGATGTAAGAACTGAAATGATTTTGGTTATTATGAAGAAAACCATGGAAAATGGATAGATATCAGCTCTGAAATTAAACTCTTATGAGCCGTTTTTGTTGTTATCATTATATTTGTCCAAACAAATGTACCTTTAGTTGTACCATGCATTAAAATGACCAAGAAATTGAAGAAAACAAGGGTGGTCTAATAATTTTTTCCGCAACTGTAGATGCCGTTTTATTTGTAAGTTCTTGTTGACTTAATTGTAATCAAATGTCATTTCATAGAAAAAAGTGTTTGTCTTTCATTGCATCACAAATCAGAAAAACAAGTGCAGAAATGTCCATGAATTTCACTCAACTTATCAGTTTGGGATGGTTGATTTGGATGTCTACAATATCAGGAACATGGTGGTAACCCTAACAAAGTCAAAGTAAAAATGTTTTCGACGAGGCTACTTTACGGCCTTCTTAACATTTAGAAGAAAAAAAATACAAAAACATAACTGTCATTGTAAATATATGTTAAACTATACGTCTGATAGCTTGTTAACTAGGTCTGGGACAGAGACGGCTCAGACCAATTATATCAACAGTCTGAGCAGCTCAGACTGCATCGATTACCCAAAGAAACTGGTCCTCAGTAATGGTGAGAAATTACCAGACCCATTTCATATTCCCAGTGACCAGTGGATTTCAGATATGTCCAAATGTTCAGCTATCATATGGCCCAACATATACAGTTATCTCATAGAGAAACCACGGCCCAGTCCCAATTCACCCCTTAGCCCTGCCCCTTACCCCTACCCCTTGGCCCTTGCACTTAACATTAGCACTTGAAACGGAGCTGCAAGGGCTCTAAGTTCAAACATTCTCCTATGAAATGGGACAACCTTTTGCAACCTGTTACGTCATCAGCAGTCATCAATGCCGCTATAAACAGACGCGGCAACTTTGTTTCTGAAAGTATTCACCATGCCGTCAGCAGCTGTAACCATCTCTGTTCCATGGCCTTTGGTCATCTTTGTGCAGCTATCAACTATAAACTGCAGAAATGCGATCTATAACACATTGAAACGGAATTGAATGGTTGGTCAAATGATTAAGTTGTTTACGAAGAAAATATGTACATTTGTGTGTTTCTTTCATCACATTGCTGCACTTTTTTGCTGTGTTTACCTCCATCTTGCCAATGATTTGAACAGAATTATGGGAGATTTCTCCTACCCCTCCCTTTGTAGTGTGGTCCTGGAAAATCTCCGTTTCAAGGGCTATACAGCCCTCTGTCTTAGCCCTTCCCCTCCACTTAACTGAGAATCAGGACAACACATGTGCGTGCGTACACATGTACGCGCAAAACGGAGGGGTAGGGGTAAAGGGGACGGCCAAGGGGTGAATTGGGATTGGGCCCCAGTGTGCTCACAAATGACAATCTGCATGCATATAAATCTTTAGATGCGTATAATTACATAATTTGTGGTCATGTGCAAAACTTTAAGTTTTATGAGGTTCAGGAGGTTTATGAGGTTTATGAGGTTCAGGGTTTTGCATTTTGAGGGCAGGTGTCCTGCACATCCTGGGTACATCCTAACCGCTAACTGTACATCTTCTTCTTTTGGAAAATTCCCTCTGGTTATTATACCATTCCCACCCATTCTTTCACCGGTTTGTGCAGTTAACAATACAACAACCCCATGTCATTTTCTTTTGCTGCTTGAATCCACTTGAAAACAATGAGAAATGTCCCGCTTTCTGCCCCTTGGTTGCATGCGCATATCTGCGATGCAGATGCAGATATTGCACAGAAACCCTTCTATATTACTGGCGTGTATTTTAGTAAACTAACTGATCACCCCCCCAAAAAAACTTGTGATACTCATTTTGGGTCCTAACCTTAAGTTGGGGAAAAGCTGATATAGAGTGATACAGTGGAAGTTGTTACGAATACACAAGGCTTGGAGACAAACTCAGAGCAGCTTAGTTTGAGTATTTATTCACTCAAAATATAAATGCAACAAAAATATCTTCACAAATGTGGAATCAAAAAATTAACACAAAAATCTTCTCTGTCGAGGTATCAAAAAATATAACAAAAAGATCTTCACAATCGTGGTATCAAAAAACTTACAAAGTGTATCAAAGCAAAAACGAGGATCAGGTGAAGGTTCAGGGAGATCTTTTCATGGCATAGCATGGGAGACGCACTGACAACAGACATGAGGAGAGGAGGGTATGTAAAGGGTAAACAGGTAATGAGCCTCAGGTAAAGACAATCAAGGAATCAGGGAGGACACAGACAAGACAGACACACAGATGTACTAGTAAACTGCAGTATTCTACATCCTGTACTCACTGAAAACATTGAATACATTTACATCTGTTACCACAAACACAAGCACACCTCATACAAACATATTTAACAACAATGGAGGCAGTAGTTATGATGAATATGTAGAGCATCAGTGTATGTAAAGTGCCGTTTCTCTCAATGCTGAACATAATTTACTGTATGTGGGAGGTAATTTATTTATTTCTGTACTTAGGTTTAGGGACCGATGGATTTCTTAACCATAAGAATATGTGCTTTTATTGCCTAAACTAAAAAAAAGGGTCTAAACAAAAGAAAGAGCCTTCCTATTTTTTTAGGTTATATGTCTCTGTCATTGTAAAAAAATTACTGAAAGTGGGCCTGAATGCAAATTAAAAGGACAAAAAATATGTAAAGAGGACACAGGGTCACTATGTACTATAAAGGCTGATCAGTACACACCAAGTGGTAAACAAAGCTGTGATTTAGGAAGAGTGACACTGAGCTGTGCCCTGATGCTGGTGACTCTGAGCTGCTGAAGTCAAATACTTTTTTAATTGCAGTTTAAAATGAGGGCAGAATTACCCCGAGCTGGCTAAAATGACTGCTGAACAGACACAGTAAGGAATGTGTTCAGCTGTAAATAATGACTTTTTAAGCAGTTAGATACAATACTTTCCTTGTTAACAATAACTTGGTGTTAGGATGATTGACAAGAGAAAAATGCCTTAATGGCTTATGTTGAGCCTAATGTAGCAGTGTTTCCGACTTTAAACATGCCACTGCACAGCAAGGAAAGCTGGCAGCACAAATACAGTGTACACAAATGCACACGCACACACACACGAACACACACACACACACACACCTACACACACACACACACACACACACACACACACACACACACACTCCTGTGCATTCACAGACACACATTTGCACCGCCACACACACACACTGAGATGCACACCAACCCTTGGACTGGCGGTTCTCATTAGTGGAGTCAGTGTGCTCTAGGCAGCCTGGGCCCCTGCAGCAGTCTTCAGGAGTCACAGGAGCCATTTGTCAGTGGAAAACAATTAGCGGGGAATGATCCGTTCCATTGGTTTTAATGAGTACAGCCGGGTCACTCTGCTCACGGTGGCTACACGCAAAGGTCATCAAAGGCTGAGAGCGACACACACACACCCGCACACGCACACGCACACACACACACACACACACACACACACACACACACACACACACACACACACACGAACGAACGCATGCACACACTTCCACAGTACACACAGTACAGATGTAGAAGCCCAGACTCACTCAAGCTATTCATTATCATCATTTTTTGCTACTTCTCAAGTACAACATGCACAAGTCTACACACACCCTGACGCACACTGAATGGACACACCCAGCCTTCACCCCACACCCATCCATTTCTTCTAACCTCTCAAGCAATCCATCTTTTTGTACATCTTTCATGGCATTGGAGAGTCATCACACTGAGTGAATTCTTGTATTAGGAAGATATTGTGTGTGTGTGTGTGTGTATAAATAAATAAATAAATAAATAAATATGAACCTTGGACAGTAGCATAATGATATACATAATGCAACAAACACCATGCTAGTGCTGGTGGTAAACTGCAGCATGGTAGCTATAGTAACACCTGAAAGAGTCCTATGCATTTACTTTTGGTCTCAAAGGAGAAAAACATGGTGAATGCACGTCAGTAATAGGAATGAATGGGGGAAAAAAAAGTACAGTACAGGATACATTATGTATGTCTATCCTTTTTGATACACAGAAGGTTTTGAACATTTTATGTTATGTAGAGATGTAATTAATAGACTTGATTTACTATAATTCTACATACTGAATTAATTCAATTCAATTCAACTGTATTTGCACCTATATCACAGCAAGGTTACCCCACAGGGCTTTACAGAATTAGTTGAATTAAGATTTAATTGTTGTAGACCAAGAGAAACAAACAAACAAAAACCCAACAACATAATTATCTACTTTTGAAGTCTGTTTGTCTTTGGGTTTTGACCAACTAAACCATACTGAACCAACTTCATATTTACGTCATTTGTACTTGACCTCAGGTACATTAACCAAAACAGATTAGAACATTGATAAACACTCTATTTTCTGCTCACAAATACAAGCATTGAATGTGCACTTAGTGTCTACAGGTTATAAACATATAAAAAGTAATTGCACAGTTTCATGAATATTTTATAAGGTAATATAGTGCAAGTGTACATGTGATCTATATTATATACATATATATGACCCCATTTAAAGATATATAGGAGGTTTGTGTTTAATGTAAATAATATCATAATTTAATGATTTTCAAGTCTTATAAACCCATTTCATTCACAATAGAACATAGGAAACATTTTGAATTTCATTCAAGTGACGCATCTCCAAAAACTGTGACATGGGCAACAAAAGGTTGGAAAAATAAAAAGTGCTAAAAGAAACGGCTGGAGGAACATTTTGCAACAAATTAGATTTATTTATAACAGGTTAGTAACATGACTGATATAAAAAGAGAGGCAGAGGCTTAAAGTATTTGGCATTTCCAGAGAAATTCAGCAGTCTGCAAAAAACTGATTCAGATAATCTGGAGAAATCTCTTTGCACACAGGACAAGGGCATGTGTTTTATTCTCAGCACTCAGTCCAAAGCCTGCATGTCTGATGGTATGGGGATGCATGTTTCTGTGACGTTTCTATGGAAGTGCGTGTATATATGGAAAGGTCCCATCACTGATGATTTCGGAGAAAAAAAATCAACGTATGCTTCCATCCATGTGCCATCTTTTTCAGGAAGGCCTTGCATTTTTCACCAAAACACCAATGTTCAAATGCATACAGGGATTGGACAAAATAATGGAAACACCTTCACCTCAAGATGATAATGCCCCAATCCATACAGCTAGAACATTCTAATGAAGTTGAGCATCTCGTATGGCCGGCACAGTCCCCAGACCTCAACATTATTGAGCATTTATGGTCAGTTTTAGAGATTCAAGTAAGACGTCGATTTCCACCGTCATCGTCTCTAAAAGAGTTGGAGGGTATTCTAACTGAAGAATGGCTTAAAATTCCTTTGGAAACAATTCACAAGTTGTATGAATCAATACCTCGGAGAATTGAGGCTGTAATTGCCGCAAAAGGCGGACCTACACCATATTAAATTATATTTTGTTGATTTTTTAAGGTGTTTCCATTATTTTGTCCAACCCCTGTACTGTATCCACTATAACAGCATGGGTTAGAGTCTGAGTCCTGCAGTCCAGACATTTGGCCAAATGAAAATGTTTGGTGAATCATAAAATAAAAAGTACAACAAAAAACACCCAGCAGCTAGAATCCTATATTAGACAAGGATTAGAAGACATTCCTTTCCCAAACCTCCAAAAACTTCTCAGTCTTTTCAGTTCCCAGGCATTTGCAGACTGTTGTTAAATGAGGTAAACAGAAGTAAACATGGCCAACAAAACATTTACAAATCGTTCATTTTCTCATTTTGAACATTTGATATGTTTTCTATTTTCTATTTCAAAATGTTCTACTGTGAGTAAAATGTGGATTTATGAGATGAGCAAATCATTGCATAGTTTTTTTAAATATACATTTTACCCAACTTTTTAGGCATTTAGGTTGTATTTCTTATGCTTAAAAGTAACAAATTATATAAAATTTCCACGTTTAAAAAAAAAACAAAACAAACTATGTGAGTACCATTATAATATTCTCAAATGGGCATAATGTGTTTGATTTTAAAGGTCTAAAAGCAGAAATACAATATAATCATAATTGTTTTCATTGCTGTAAAATCACATGAACATAAGAATCAAGCTTTCGTTTTCATGCAATACGCACAAGCCACCATGTTTCTATGGAAACTCAGAGCAGAATACCTTTTCTTCTTTTGTCATAGCGGGTAACGTCCAGCATTTAAGTGCATTAACATCACCCGTATGTAAAAAAACCAGAAAGGACAAAAACAAACCGATATTCAGTTAGTTGTAATGTCTAATTTCACCACTAGATACCACTGAATATCACACACTCAGCCTTTAAATAGAAGTAGCTGCATGCTCATTCATTACAAATATAAATAGCCAGCCTAAGGTTTTTTTTTTCTTTTTTGCCCTATTTTAACAAGAAATCCATTTTAAAAGACCTGTTGTGTTTTGTCCATGAAATTACTCAAATAGATTTAGAGTCAAGTTGCGTGTAATGCATCCATGAAGTGTATTATTTAGCACATACATTGAATAGAATCTGAAAGTGCTACGTTTCATCGGCCTTTATTTCTACCCAAGCAGAACCTGAATAGAAGCTCGTTTTAGTTAATTATTTCTACCTCAATACAGAACACTCAAACCTCTATTTAAGACGTTGTTTCCTGTCCTTTTTCATGTGGTTGAATGGGTGTATGTCAGTGTATACGCTCCTGTGTCCTGCCTCTTTTTTCCTCCCTAACACATGCTAGATTAATAAAATGACTCTATTACCTTCATCCTCAACTACATAAACCGACCACACTTTGCTCTGTAATGGCACTTCAGACACAGCGGGGAAATGCACAGTACTGAAGAGTTATGGGCCACATAACAGGACTCTCACTGTTACTGTGTAATGATTTTGGTTTGAAGTGGGAGAGCGACGAACCGAGAGAGTGGTCTGGTAAAAGAAACTGAGACCACCAATGAGGACGCGCCAGGGTTGGTACAATGTTCACACAGGGAAAGGTTGTCCAACAATAACGCCACTTCAGTGACTTTAATGGCCGCATTAACGGAGCAACAGCCATTTAGCAAAGAGTCCACCTGGTGGAACCACAAACCCCCACCCTATTCCCACACCCAAAGTGGGGAAAAGAGCTCATAATGGGTTTTGAATACTGTGAGATGGGCTGGTGGTGGGAGACTAAAGGACTTCATACTGTAAATCTGTTACTGCAATGTGCATTCAAATTGTTTAGTTTAATTTAGTTTATTTATTTGAAATATGCAACAAAACCAAGTGATCCCACCAAGTTTATAATAGTTTTGGATTTTTAATTATAGTTTAGTTTTATTTAGTTTTTACTTTTTTTTTTTCTCTAATTCAGTTAGTTTTAATTCGTTTTAGAGCAGGTTTGCTAGGTTTTATTAGTTATTGTTTTTTCTGAATGCTTAGTTTTAGTTTAGTTTAGTTTAGGTATTAGTTTTAGTTATTTCATATATTTTATCTTCCTCACCATCCTATTCAAAGAAATTAGTGAGGTGCGGATCAGTGGGTTACCCCGGACACTTTATTTGGGGGTCGGGTTAGGGCGGCTCATTGACTGAGCAGAGACACAAACACATGTACAGTACAGTGTATAAATTCCCTATAGCAGGTTGGGGGTGTGTGTGATCCATACACAACGTCACTTACATGAAAACAATGCGGAGATGTGCAAAGCGTGAGTGGAGATGCACAAAGCAGCCAGCAGTAAACCAGATAGAAACATATATAAACCAGCTAACCAGCAGTAAACCCAATACAAACATATATAAACCAGCAGTAAACCAAATAGAAACATATATAAACCAGCAGTAAACCAAATAGAAACATATATAAACCAGCTAACCAGCAGTAAACCCAATACAAACATATATAAACCAGCAGTAAACCAAATAGAAACATATATAAACCAGCAGTAAACCAAATAGAAACATATATAAACCAGCAGTAAACCAAATAGAAACATATATAAACCAGCAGTAAACCAAATAGAAACATATATAAACCAGCTAACCAGCAGTAAACCCAATACAAACATATATAAACCAGCAGTAAACCAAATAGAAACATATATAAACCAGCAGTAAACCAAATAAAAACATATATAAACCATATAGAAACATATATAAACCACTTATAAACATATATAACCCAGTTCATCAGCAGTAAACCACACCTTAGCAGATATCTCATATCTTAATCATCTCCAGTTCCATTATTAGCCAACTTTGCTTCATTTCAGTTCAGCTAGCTGTTGCTAGTAACATCAAACATTTTTTAACATGATAACAGGTTCCATACCTCTGTAATTGGATTAGTTTTCATCCTCCTCTTTTCTCCTCTTCTAAACTGTGCAGTTCAGGGCTTGGAAGGCCTTTTCATGGTGATAAACTCTCCAGTTTTTACCTGGATGCTAGTCCTGTCTGTCTCTGTCATTTAGCTCCACTCTGTCTCTGTCACTCACATACACAGTGAGCCAAAAAAAAAAAAAAAAAAAACTGACCCCATGCATCACTAAAGTAAATCCCAGACAGGACTGTGCTGCTTTGTCCCAGCTTTAGTCTGTATGTTCCAGGTAGAGTGGGGACCAGAAGACGACTGGAAACCACAGTGACCAGACATGAAGGACTGTAAACTGTCATATGGTGCTGCTAGCTAAAATTGTTGGAGCGAAATAAATCAATTTGATATGAATCCGACACTGACAAAGACAAAAACGAAGGAAATTTTATCCATAATTTTTATATGTTTTAGTTAGTTTTGTAAGCTCATAATACAGTGTCATTTAGTTAGCGTTTTTTTCTTTTAATTGGAGTTTTTATTTATTTCAGTTAACGAAAATATCTTTTCAGTTTTAGTTTTCGTCATTTGTTCATTTTCGTTAACGATTATAACCTTGGATCCCACCTGGTCTTTACAAATGAAACAGATTATAAAACAAAAACAAAAACAAAAAACGGTACATATACATGAAAACAAAGTATAACTTCATTTGCAGTTTTAAAAACATTATTTAATCCCACCCCTTCTCCACAAAACAGTCTATTGTTTAGCTTCCTATCAGCATAATATATGAAAATGAATAAATGAATGAAAAAAAAAATCAAGTCCCTTGGATCAGTTAACCTCATTTATCATCTTCACATTCACATACATACATACATACATACATACACACACCTACATTGACATACCAGAAAAATAGAAACGACATACACACACACACACACACACACACACACACACACACCTTCACTGACATACCAGAAAAGTAAAAGATACATAAATACATACATACATCTTTGAAGGCAACACAAAATGAATACACAATAAAGTAAACAATAAGACAAAGTGAACAACAACCGCAATCACACAAAACATAAACAAATCAACACACAAAAAAACCCCAAACAACCCAGCACCCATGTGTTCATATTCAAACCCTTTCTTCAGTTTTAGACCGCGTATAAACCATGTCTTTAAGCCTCTTTTTAAACTGGCTGATGTTTGGGCACTCTTTGAGCTCCACCTTCAATCTGTTCCATACTTTTACTCCACAAACTGAGACACAAAAACTTCTCTTTGTTGTTCTCACTTTTAACGATTTGAAATGATGTTCTCCTGTTACGTTGTATTCATAACCCCCTTCCCTTTCTATGAATAGTTTTTGAATACTTCCTGGTAGTAATTTGTTTTTTGCTTTGAATAATGTCTGAGCTTTTTTTGAAATTCTATGAGATCTTTAAATTTTTATAATTTTGACTGTAAAAATAATGGGTTTGTATGATCTCTGTAACCTGAGCCATAAATGACTCATATTGCTTTATTTTGCAAGATTATTAACGGATGTATTGTAGTCATGTAGTTATTACCCAAACCTCTGCACAGTATTGTAGATATGGTAGAACAAGTGAACATTTTCCTGTTGCATGTGAATAGACTTTCAATTGAAATGAACTAACTTTATAATCATTTCACTTTAAAGCCATGTATGAGTTTCGTTACCAATATTTCATCAAATCTGTAAAACCTGAATCATAGCCTAAGTATCACAAATCCATACAGTATGTCTTTCTGTGATTACTCACCTGAATCTCCTCCCTCATGGGAAACAATTTCAAAGTGTACTCCACCATTAACAATCCATTTGTTTACAAACAGAGCCGGTAGGTCACTCTGGCATTTTCGGAAATTTGTCATAACATGCATTGTGGGAAGTGGAGCTCAACGCAACCTCAGTAGCAAGAGCCAATGAAGCTGTTTCCATGTTTGTTGCCACTGCAGCCATAATGCTTTTTATACTTGAAGTAGTTTTGAAACCAGTACTTTTACACTTTTACTTGAGTAAAAAGCTTGAGTTGATATTTCAACTTCTGCAGAAGTCATTTTAAACCCTAGTATCTATACTTCTGCCTGAGTTATGACTGGGAATACTTTTGACACCTCTGTCCAATGGAAGGATCTGAACTATTTGCCAAGTTCAGTCCCAGCAGACTTCATTTTTTCTTAGGTCTATCTATGAAGACAGCAGTATTTCTTAACTAGCTGAAATATCTAGATGAAATATGTCTATGAAGTTACTCAGATTTAATTATAAGTATTTGTTCAGTCTATTGAGACAATGCACACAGATGAACACAATACACTATGAACACACTATAAAAATACAACATGTAAAAATGTCAGATTTTTTGTAGAATTGCTCATTTACATCCATAGTCTCTACACGTGGGTTTTAAAAACACAGAAAGTTACATGTGAAGTATAAAAAAAGGATGAAAACCCACACATTTACATCTCTACTTAACGTTCTAATGCATGAAATTTGATATAAAATCAGTGATTCTATGATATCCATAGACTTGCTGGCATATTGTTTTCTCCAAAAGATATCAGTATAAATGCAGTGCAGTGTGCACGTTCATATTCAATAATATGACAATAACAGTAGAAATGAACAGCCTCCATGTATTTCTGTCAGTCTCTACTGTACTGAGAAATCACTTATAAATCACAGACAGATGCATAGTTAATACAAAATGACAGTATGTTTACACCTACTTATGTTCAGCAGAATAACTAAATCCTTTCCCCCATTTACTCGTAAACATATCCTGTATCTTTATGTGTAATGATGAGGGACACAGTGCTTTTGTCTTTATTTTGATTTACACAAGCTGATTTTCAGCTCAGATGACTCAGATAGATATTGTTTTTTATTTTTTGTTGCAACTGTCATAGCACCGCGAGCCCAAAGCGTTAACACACACACACACACATATATGTGTATATATATATATATATATATATATTTTTTTTTAATCAAGGCTCATCATTTTGCATGACAGCGATGGAATTTAGTGTCGTCTCCCTCTCCTACGCTCTTTCTCACTCTTGTCCCTGCTCACACTCGTGTCCTTTTACAGAGTGCACCGGCAAATGAAAGGATGTGTCACAGCACTTGGAACAATGTAATTAGAAGTGTGAGAGAGGTGGAAGAGTGCTTTATGGTGATAATGTGGCACAGTAATTAAGGGGAAATATCATGACCCTTGTGCCCACGGCATTTCTTTTTTTTTTTTTAAGGAGTCACTTAAGACTGAGGTTACGCAGTATTATTGTCGAATCAGTGGAAGAGGAGGGGGAAGAGTGTGAAAACATATCTTGACAGAGTGCTTCTGCATAGACAGGTTCAGTATGCATGTGCATGTTTGTATACATATGAATGTGTGTGAATGCATGTTGGAGTACAGGGTTTTTCCATTCATTCCTGAACACGCTCTTCAACAACTAAAGACCAACCTAGGGAGGTGCTTGGTGGTATGACCAAGAACTTCTGTCATGTTATTTTATGATTCTGGTTGTTTTGTGGTACATAAATGTGTAATTGGGCTTTTATATAGGCCTTTGTGGTTTACATTTCAGCCAGACGTACATAGAATGCAGATTTTAATTGCATCTCTGGTGCAATACATAGATAATCACTCTACTCCCATGTGCAAAAGCTTGTTTATTTACTCTTATATCACTGTACCACATATGTTATTCTATACACTCTATAGTGCTGCGCAGAGGTCTTCATGCACCTACACTGGTGTTGTTTTGCAAGGTTGTAATGTGGAAACACATTATTTCCCAGTCTATTTTCCTGCAGATACAAGAAGAATATAGAGGAAATGTGTGCACAGTATAAAAAAATCAAAAATCAAAATCTGAACTTAAACGGCCTCTACTGGCTAGAGTCAGCATTTAGTGTGACCTGTGTTTCCATAACAAAACACATCCCAAACAACCAGGCTGCATTCAGAAGAGGTGCCGACCCACGTCCTCTGCCTGTTTAGAATAACTAACTCGATCTTTTGCATGTATTTTTTGTATTGGATAGAATTTTACTTTGTGACATCTGGTGCATAATGTATATTTCTATCCATATAAACAGAAGTACACAATAAAAAATAAATGAGCTTGTGAGTCAGAATCACTACATCTGCATACTCTGCCTGCATAGTCGCTTGTATGGGAGTTTCAAATTTTTTTTTTTTACAGATCATGATCATCATTATGGCTGAGTTTGAACATCTTAGCTCTTGTACCTATTAAGCAATGGTGCTAATAAAATCACCAAAAAACAAACAAACCCAGAGACAGACAGCTCTGACCGTGCTCAAACAGCCCGTGTGCGTCAGTGTGAGGAATAAGAAACGTCTGACGTGTTGAAGGAAACCTGGTGTATAAATCTCATTGTCTGAACAAAAGAGTTAAAGACGTGCAGTGCATGGGGGGGCACTAAATACTTGACACTTTGGCTTGTAGAAGCTGTTTTTTTCCCCCTGAAACTGTTCTTACATGTGCTGTACATATTTCCCATTCATTCTGATTGTGTCTTGACAACGAAAATGAGAACTGCATATGTGTGGTGGCCTAATGGTGGCCTCAGGCTTTTGCACAGTACAGCCTTTATGCTTTTTTTCCCACCATGGTTACTATTATTCCTGTGTGAAATATCTTTTTTGATGCTTACAGTCTGATTCCTTAACCCTTTACATTACTATTTTCTTCTATTATTACCATTTTTTTTATGTTCTCCACTGTTATTATTGCTCTTACCAGTGCAGGAAAATCTCATACATTGAAGGTTTGCCTTAATATAGGGTTTGTTTAACTCCCAAAAAGTCTTCCACTATGTGACGGAATCAGAATGCATGAATGAGGTGCAAACTGCCACCAATAAAAAGCAGATCTTGAAAGTTAAATGATACGCCAATAAACAATGATAACATTTTCTGCTGTTTTCCACATTGACTAGCTAGTGCACTCTAACCAGAATGTTGCTGAGTGGACTAACTTCATAAATATTAAACTATATTATTATTATTATTATTATTATTATTATTATTATTATTATTATTATTATTATTATTATTATTATTATTAATAATGTAGAAAATTGTCTTTATGCCATAAATTCTTGTGTTACATGGTGGCTTGCACTGTTTAAGAGAGTAGGTTGGGAGTATTTAATTGCTATATTCTAAAGTACAGAAATCATTTTCAATAGGCTTTTCAACTGGAAATACTCACTTCAGGGGTGTGTGTGTGTGTGTGTGTGTGTGTGTGTGTGTGTGTGTGTGTGATAGGAATAAAAATTGCACTTAAATCATATGTTATTCAGGGAAATGTCCTCAGTTCATTTAGTCATTAAACTCCAATGTTCAACAGCAAATGTTAATGTAATATTTTATATTTTAGTATTTTTTGGTACTAATGAACACTTTTACTGCTCTGAGTGTCCTTCAATAAACAATGATAAAACACCAGACTAAAATATGTTTAAAAATTAAAGAATATATTATTTACAGTGTTAAGTTTTTAAAAAATATGAAATAAAATAAAAGTGATTAATAGTTGTGTATTTGTACTTGTGACCTTCTCGAGGATAAAGTGATTCAGAAAAGGAATGAATGAATGAATGAATGAATGAATCAGTCAATCTTTGTGTCTTAATAAATTCATTCATTTTTTCATTCATTCATTTATTTGTTTTGAGCAGAAGAAAAAATTAAACATCTCTTGTGTACAACAAACAGCAGAACAAATACATTAATAAACAAAGGTGATCAAGACAAAATAGCAATTGCATCAAATTGTTTCAAAAGTCATTACAACCTTCCCTTTCAGATAAAATCCACAGTAACCAATCATTAAACTACTGTAACTCTCTTCTTGCAGGTCTGATGCGAAGCTGTGATACAGCCCTAAACTTATGACTGGTTCACTCAAATGAGCCAAAATAAATAAATAAATAAATAAAACAGTAGTAGGTCATCCCAGAGTCTGATTCCAGTGCGCAGGGTTAGTCTCAGCCTCTGGAGGAAAACAGGATGGTACATGTCAAGGGATCACTGCACTAATAATGTCCGAATAGTTTGGTATGAGCTCAACTTTTGGTAAATCTTCAGGGTTTCTACACCAGAAATGAACTGTAGTTAGCAGAGTTAACTAACCTGGGGCTAAAAGTCCATTCACTTGTTAGCTGCTGAATGCTAACACACATCCTGTATGCTAATAAGCAACTGTAAGACATATTTCAGATGAAAGTATCTCTAATTGTTGTCCAAAAAAGTGTAGCATAGATATCATGTTACAGAACGATGAGTAATAGATCTAACATCCATTCCATGCTTGTTTCATCTCCTTTACGCAAACATTTTCCCTCTGCAAATCATAACCCGTTTTTTCATTTCCTGTTTCTGCGATTTAAACACCTCAACCAATCAGTAGTGAGAATTATTGACACATGGCACTTCAAATTTGTATTTATTTATTTTATTAAATCATTAATTAAAACATCACCTCTGCATAGTTTTTAACCAATTTATTACATTTTACTCTTTTGCTCATATGGGGAATAACTTAACATTAACTTCCTTCTTACCATATCTATAATGAATTCTTTCAATGTTTTCAGACCTTTTCAACTTCAGGTAATCATCAACATATTAGAATGTTTTCAACAAAGTCACGTGTTTCTATGGAAATCACTGACAACTTTAAACATACTGTATGGTATTTTTAACCTGATTTGAAGTCATATTCAATTCATCATTTATCTTTTCATTGATTTATTCATCTCGGTATTTATTACTATGACATAGACGTTCAGTTCAACACTTATTTAGTTTCTGATAAAGTCAAAGTAAAATAGTATTAGTGAATAAAAATAAAAACATTAATGATGAATAAACTATTACATCAACCTCTGTTATAAAATTCTAAGTCTTGTGACTGAAGGGAAAGTAAAACCAGTCTACCAGTATACTGCTAAGCATTTTCCTACAGTGAACATACAGAATGGGATGGCCTACAAACCAATATATTTCTGTATATTACTTTATGTTTACTGTAAATATAGTGGCATATGTGTGTTGTGTTTATGGGCTCACTAATATTTTGACGCTGCAGTTGCAGAACAACCACCGCTCGATGGAAATGACAAATGAAATGTGAGGGAAAAAAAGGGTGGGGTGTGAGGTGTGTTGGGGGGTGTGGGGGTGTGTATGGAGACAAAGGGAACAAGGGAAAAAGGGAGAGATCTTGGTAATGACAAGCACTTCACAGTCAGAGCCGACCTCCCTCCATCTACGCACCCCGATGAGATAATTCCTTCTTCAAATTGCAATCAAAGCTCAGAAAAACACTTGAGAAGCAGGAGCCCTTTCAGCCATTAACTCGCCAGGTCCTGGGGCGCTGCTTTTTAAATAAAACATTTCTTTGAACATGTTTTCTGCATATTGTTTTTTTTTTCCACCCTTAATTATTCCTACATCTCTTTCTCTTCACCTCGCCATTAGCACTGTTTTAGAATGATTAATATTCCAATGTAACCGCATCAACAAAAGTTTATACCAGTGAGAACATTTTTTTCCCTTCACACGTATGACCTTGTTTCAGATAAAGGCTCGCATTCAGGCTCAGGATGCTTGTTAGACATTTTTTTTGCTGGTGAGTATCTCACATTGAGAGGAAAACTATGAGCCACAAATAATGATGCATTCTCATTAGACTGCAGGGAGCCTTACCAGTCCAGTCCAGACAGCAGATTCCATTATTAGGAACCCCCTTTAATGACATGTTTAATGTTGGATTCAACAGCAGAGAATTATATCCAATCTACTCCAATTGAAAAGTTTAGACTCTGGTGTCATGACATAAGCGACATCCATTAACCACAGCGTGGACACCCAGAGCATGTATGTGCTGATGAGGAACATCATGAAATGGAACAAACCCCATCCGTCCACAGTCAGTGAAAATATAATGTATGTGGGCATGGGTGGAGGAGTAACCTGATGTAATATTTTTATGTACGGTGTTGTTAAGAACAACAGGTCACTTCCCTGGAATCAATGTAAAATTCACAGTATTTCTTCAGAATATTGTGGGAGACCTGTTCTGACATCCTCATGACCCGCCCCACAACGGGACTTAAACTCAAGTGACAGAAAAGAAAAGCTCCGTCCTCTGCTGTAGATTTGATGTCAAGTGGCTCTATTTGTCATAATTATGTGGTTGTAAAGGGAAAGTCGAGAAAAGTCTAATCAATCTGATTTAATTAAGTGCAGTCAGTCATTTGAAATGAGCAGAATAGAATTAATAAGCACATTGTAAATTTGCATTTAAACCCATGTAATTATGCCAATTCAGTGGTCTCACAAGCACACTCATTTTTTTCAGAAAGAGTAGAAAAGCTACAGAAATTCTGCTCTTTATTCCTCTACATTTATAAGCCAATCACAATTCACCCCTTGGCCCTCCCCCTTACCCCTACCCCTCAATTTTGCACGTTCACGTGAAGGGTAGGGGTGTCCCGATTGAGTCGGAGGGGAAGGGCTAAGGGGGTGGGCTGTTTGGCCCTCAAAACAGAGATTTTTCAGCATCACACTACAAATGGAGAGGTAGGAGAAATTTCCCATAATTCTGTTCAAATCATCGGCAAGATGGAGGTAAACACAGCAAAAAAAGTGCAGCAGTGTGATGAAATGTACTTATTTTCTTTGTAGACAACTTAATCATTTGATCCACTGTTTAATGTTGTTTCAGTGTATTATAGATCGTATTTCTGTGGTTTGTGGTTGATAGTTGCAAAAAGATGACCAAAGCCCATGCAATAGAAATGGTTACAGCTGCTGTTGGAATGGTGAATTCTTTCGGAAACAACGTTGTCATATCTGTTTATAGCGGCATCAATGACTGCTGATGACGTAACACATCTCGAAGGGTTGTCTCATTTCATAGGGGAATGTTTCAACCCCTATCCCTTGCAACTCCATTTCAAGGCGTAGTGCAAGTGCAAGGGCCAAGGGGAAGGGGTAAGGGTAAGGGGGAGGGCCAAGGGGTGAATTGGGATTGGACCATAGTATCACATTCTCAGAGTGCCAGAAGTTTACATACACCAAATTCTTCAAGCAGCCTGAAAACCTTCAGAGGTTGATGTCATGACCTCTGAACTCATCATTATTAGAAATCAACTAGGGCTGTATTTTAGTGCTCACTCTGAGACGCTGAGTCCTTTAGCTTGTGACGATGGTTTGACCAATTAATTGGTTTGGGTGGATGTGTCTATCTGCACACTGGATGAAAACAGTAACACAACAGCTTTGCTACATCCAAGTACAGACACAAAATCATCTTTAATGTTCAATACAGTGCTAGTCTATTTATTCAGTGGTGCGATGTATGAAAAGGTCTGTCGCTAGAAATGTATCTATGGTGAGAAAGTGAATTTTGATTCCCAGATGGGATCCCAGATTTATTTATATTTTCTCTCAACTGAAGTTGAGGCATTCAAAATGTGGATTAGACTTATGGCTGCAGTTAAAAGAACATGGTTTGGGACAAAATAGAACCTTTCACAATGTTAATCACATGTAAGAAAGACTTTCCATCACAGCACTATGCGAATTCACAATGTACAAAGACGGTCATTATAACATCTGGGCGTAAAAACATTGACACATAGGTGTAAATAACATCTGCCATTGAATATCCAGCCACATGGGTGTCAACAGCACTGGTGATGAAGGACACCCGGATGCAAACAGCTACGACCTTAGGTACTTTTATTTTGGTGTTCAGTTCAGTAATTCAATTTCTAACGAAGTGTTGTCAAGATCTAATAGTGTTTAATTTTGTCCACAGTTGTCATCAGTTAAGGGCACTGGTCTGTTTCAAACTATCATTATTACATTGGCCTTTAAAAATCCACAATTAGCTGTCCTCTACCACTGTTCTTCTACAATAAAAAGTCAGTCATGACCGTAGGAAAATAAAATTCCACTTCTGTTAGTCTGGTTTCCAAATGTTTGAAAGTTATTGTATCAATAGTCAAGGAACTGGTGTAGATGTAGTAAATAAGTGGTATGTTGTACTTACTCCCTATTGTCATTATGTCACTTGAGAGGACTCTGGGATACCGCTAGCAATTGTCGGCCCCATGAAAGGTTAACATGGTGGGCACTTCATAAAATAAAAGTATCTGTAAATTTGTTGGAGGGTGTATGTAGGTGGGGGTGGGTTCCATAAGGGCCGTAACTGGCGTGAACCCAAAAATCAAACTTAACTTTGGACGGCCAACTCCCGGCTTCTATGCCTCTCTTTTACTCTGGAGCTTACACGAAATTTTCATAACTTCTAACTTATATTCACAGAGCCCCCTGGGAATACTGGGCCCCATGAATTTGTCATGTTTACCCCCCCTTTACGGCGCCCCAGAGAGGACTGATACTCAAATATATAAGTTTTCAAATGAGTACTGTGACACCTTTTGGAGCAATGTTCTTTGGTCAGATGAGAGAAAGAAATAGAAATGTTCGGCCATCATAATCAATTCTTTGGGTGATGCTTGTAACAGAACACTCTCCCATCTGTGACACGTAGGCATGTGGGGAGATTTTACCAAAAGAGAAACTGATGCACTTCAGAAAACTGGTGGCTTCACACAGACAGAGTATTATGTGGATTTTCTGAACCATCATCTGAGGACATAAGTCAAGAAGTTCAGTCTTAGAGACAAACAGAACATTCTGCAGGATTGTGATCCTAAGCATTGCTCCAAAATGGGAACAACATGGCTTAAATTCAGCAAAGTCAACATATTGGAGTGGTGTTCCAAAGCCTGACCTTAATTCAACAGAAAATCAGGGGGCTGAACTAAAAAAACATGTTTGTGCTTAGGGACCCATAACCCTGAGTCAGAAGAAACAGACCAAAAATCTGGCAGTATTGTGGGAAACTAAGCATTTGATTAAAGATGCATAATTTGAAGGCAATGCCACTAAATATTGATAGCATTATGTATATGCTACTAAACCCTATTGTGATTAAAAAAAATACAATGAAATCACAATACACTGTAAAGTAACTGGTAAGTTTGTTACATTTAATTGTATTTACCTCTAAATACTTGCTCTGTAAATCTGACAAATGTCATAAATGTGATATGGATGCAGTCATCAAACTATCCAATTTCAATGGAACTGTCTTGAAATGAAAAACTTTTTCAGAATTGGCACCAATGTCACCTGAAAATAAAAACAATAGGCATGGAAATGTGACTGGTAACCATGTTATCACCCTATATTTAATGGGCATTATAACTGTAGCTGAATGCAACATAACTGCATGACTAAATGTCAAATGTTACGACTGTTATAATAAAATACATTGTTTAATGGCTAATGTTAACTGGAGTAAGTGTAAGTGCCAGTCAGAAAACCACATGGAAACACAAGTTTTGCACTGTTTTAAGTGTTTAGTTGTATATTTTAAGGAGTCTGTGGGCAGTCTAATTGTAGTAATGGAATGTAGTATTCAGAATTGTTTTTTCTTCAGTGTATAATCACAAAAAAAAGACGATCATCCTATTTTCCTTCACAAAGCACCTTTAGAGAGAAAACCGGTTGCTGTTATTGACACGTCCACCATGTAGCATCATCATGTTCCTGCATTAGCTCAGAATGGACTTCCTTTCCCTTTTTTGCTCTGTTTAACCCATAAAGACCCAGTGCTACTTTTGGGTTAGTTACCAAATTAATTTTTCTCTCTATTTAACCTTTCTTAAATGATTTATCACCGTTTATAATAATATTATCCTCTCCATTTTGCATTTTTCCAGTGAAAATCAGGTATTTCCTATATTAATTTCACTGATCATGTACTTTAATCATCATGCTGGGGTTACATTTGAGGCTTATCAAACCAAAAACAGAGAAAAAGTGACTTTTTCAGTAAAATCATTAACTGAACACAAACTAATCCACTGTCATTGATCAAACACCATGGGTTTTACTCGTGAATCAGTGTAGAAGATGACATGTTTCCAAGTTCATTATGGAGCCTCTGAACGTCCAAATGGGTCATATCTGATGACCATGAAAAGATGAAAAACTGCATTTTACATCAAGTATTTACATGTATCGATAGGATTAGTGGATCAACATGGATTAAACAGTTTACATCAGTAGTTGGTTTTGGTCACTGGTGTATATTTGGGTCTTTATAGGTTAATGGAGGGTAGAAAGCACTGTTAAGATGCATCACTGCAACCTACACTCTCTGTGGACCAGTGTTATCCCCTAAACTCAACACAGAGGGGTTTTTCTCATTTTTTGCAGCCAACATAGAGAAGGGGAGGGGGTATTCTGTAAGTACCAAACGGTGCATCTTACAATTAGGGGTGTGTATTGGCAAGAATCTGGCGATATGATACAAATCACAATAGTAGGATCACAATAAGATACATTGTGATTAGGGATGGGAATTGAGAACCGGTTCTTTTTGAGAACCGGATCCCAGTAGCTCGATTCCTTGGAATCGTTTGCCTGCCTGCTTAACGATTCTGCTTATCGATTCTGCCTTCGTTGTGCATGTGCGATGACGTCACGCGTACACTGCATCGTTTTGGTCAGAATGTAGCCAACATGGTGTTGAGGCAGAAACGGTCTAAAAAGACGACACCAGGTCCACTTACTTGGAACACTGTCAAAGCTTCCATGTCTTCAAAAGGGTGGAATCCCTCCAATCTGCTCAAACCTTTGTCCACAGCATGTGACTCATTTACAGGAATGTATTTGATTCACTACTTAGCGACGCTTGTGAATGTAGCGGCAGAGTGAACGCCAGCCCAGTTCTGGTTCCGGTGCAGACAACAAACGTCATACACCCTCAAATACAAGTTTCCGAAGGTAGGAGAAGGAAATAATGTGCACAACAATGGGAGCTGAGCCGAGCCGAGCCAAGCCGAGTTGAAGTCGTTCCACGTAGTGCACATGCGGCAATAGAGGAATTAGTAAAGCGTCTTAAGTTTCACTTTCACTGTACCCCCCCCCCCCCCCCCCCCCCCCCCAAACTGGGCCTGGCCTCATCTGTTCTTATTATTTGTACATACTGTATATGGTATATTTTCTGTGAGATAGAAATATAAAAGACAGTTAATGCAAACACATCCGTTTGTACTCTTTTATTCCTTCACCCAATGAGAATCGATAAGGAATCAGATCGATAAGCAAAATCGATAATGGAATCGGAATCGTTCTGGGAATTCTTAGCGATTCCCATCCCTAATTGTGATATATCACAATACTGTTAACAAGACAATATATTTTTTGTTTGTTTTGTTTCTTTTTAAAAAATGATTATTTCCTGGAAAAATGTAATTACACCAGAAATATGTACAATTACTAAACAAATTTTTATTTGATCAAAACAGGATTTAATGCTATATCACAGAATCTTCCTTCATAAAAACTTTAAGTGCAGGATTTGGAAAAAATAAGGATTTAACATCCGGCTTTACCAGTACAAAACACATACACACACACACACACACACGCACACACACACACACACACACACACACACACACACACACACACACACAAGTAAATAAATAAAATTACGTTTTCCAGACATTACAGTTTAAGGTCCTGCTTAAATATTCATATTCTATTAGTTGTGAAAAGAATGCATAGTGTACAGTCCCTGAATGATCCAACATCATAACATTATTTTTGTGTGGTCCCAACAAAGGAACTACCATCTGCCTTTTTCAGACAGTAAAAAGTGCTTTTAGGATGCTTGAAATAACCACTGTTTAACAAAATAGTGTTAGCAATTTCAAAAACTACATGCATGACCTGCAATATCACAAAACTACCTTTTTAGTTTACAAACAGAGCAAAATCCCCATGTGACTATATAAAGAAAAGAGCTCACAGGATTCCCCCAAAAATAAACAAAAAAGGAATCAAATGAACACAAATGAATCTCCACCATGTCTACATTAAAAATAAATACCTAAAAATATCGATACAGTACTTTTTAATATTGATACATTATCGTGAAATGAAATATCAAAATATATCACAGAACTGATATTTTCTCACACCCCTTCTTAGAACTGATAAAAGCTGATAAAGAAAATGTTAAAATGTTTATTGTTCAATCACTATAGGAACATTCTGTGAAGGAGTGATGCATGCTCAGTGTTCATACGCCCAACGAGCCACTAGGTAAAAAAGATGAAGACATTTCTAATGATATGGTACACAAGAGCAAGAAAACAGCTAAATCTTAACGTGCTTTCAAGAGAAACTACAGGGTTCCAGATATTCACTGTCAAGAATGATGATCTGTTGGTGAGTTAAAATGGTCAAAGGCAAAAACAATATCCTGCTTGCCCTCGCCAAGTTTAGTTAAGAGGTCCTGATCAACAATTCCATCAGGCATCAGCATAAAAAGAGGAGACGTTGGGTCATAACAGGTCTGTGAAGTTCAGCTCATGTTGAGGAATTAGCAGGAATGGATGATGTGGGGGTGAGAGGGGAAGCTTCCTGGATAGATGGATAATGCATGAACAGTCGAGTGGATGGGGAACCGGGCCCACTGACTGACTGACTGATTGACAAGGTGACTGACAAGGTGACTGTTTATGTGTTACGTCTCGCATCAATGATTCTCTACAAAGCACTGAAGCGTTTCCTCCAGAGAGAGCCCGCACAAGGAAAATGTCTTTCCTTTTGACCTGTTTTTATTGGAATATGCTTTGCAGAAAACACTGAGATCCCTTCAGACAGACTAGTCACAGATAATAATTCAATAATAATGGTGTGTAACAATGTTCCACTGATCTAAAATAAGACCTTTCTCTTAAAAATTATTATTTTTTTATCTCTCCTTTACGACTACATTCATAAATTGCGATTCAATTATATTTTGCTGAAAATGTATCTCATGCAGAGTTATATTTTCTTGTCTGGATGAGAGAAAAAGTCATGTTTTCTAAATTCACCCACATTATCCTGCTAAACTATGTTGGTAATCCGGTAATCTCCTTTTGCTTCTTAAAAGCAACATTAGCTAACTGACTGATGGTACTTGACAATTTGCTTTTATTCCTTGGCTGACGCAAGGTTGATGCTATAATATAATGCAGGATGGATGGTCTTCTGTGATTGGTTGTTATGTTGCTAGGCAATAGAAGGGGTGCCCTGCTGTGATTGGTTGCTACACCAGCCACTGGTTAGCTGCTGTGGCTAATGGCTGAACAGTTCTATAGGTTAGCTGTATTAAGGAAGTTGTTATTTTGTACCAATGTGATTTAAATACTTGCACAATTGAGGTGAATATAATGTCAAACATAACAAAATTTATACAGTTATTTTTATATTTTATGTCATTATATTTATCCCATAGCTTTAAATTTGACAGCTGAAACACTTAGCAGGTTTGGACTTTGGGTGGGACAAAGTTGTATTGTAATGGTGTCAGAGCTTTGAGACTCTTTTCTGTACAATCCTTTTAGGCAGAACATCCTACAATTCATGGCAGCAACAAAGCAGAGTAGACAAATGAAAGTTAGGCCACAGCTGACTTCAACAGCCTTTTATAGATATTTAGCATACAATTATTCATAGTGGAGTAGTTTGCAAAAGATGTTAAATGTCTTTGTATCTCTATGATCTATGGTGTGAATCAGTTACAGACATTCACCATGATAAATTCACTAAAATAGTGGTATTACTATTGTAACCCTGCTAAAATCACATTCCATGATAGATAATAAATGGTTAAAATATGTTCAGATGTGGTTAAAACTGTTATTAGGAGTGTAAAAATATTATTTTATTGCCATTAAAATGGGTTGATGAATGAGTTTGAAGGTAATAAATATGTTAAAATGCTTAAAAAGAGACAAAGATTTAGTGAAATATTTCGTTTTATTGTGAAAAAGTTCAGGTTAAAAGAGGAAGTGCTGATTGAGAAAAGGTGTAATCCTGGTCCTTAATTGGTTAAGGTGTGATTGACAGGTTCAGACAGGAAGGGAAGGAGAGTGAGAGTGAGTGAATGTTGTGGGGGAAAAAAACTTGACGGTGAGATGACGATTGGAACGAGATGCATAAGAGACGAATGGTAGCAAGTGTGAAGTTTCTACTGCGATTAAGTTTGAAGTCCGTAGTTTTCGGTGATTAAGAGACAGTCTGCTCGACATTCTTGGCCTGGATACTGGAACTACGACTGTTTGGTGTGTAGCAAGAGATGTTTCTGCTCGAAGCTTCTGTGTAGCTGCGACCGTGTACATTAGCCTAGCCTCTGAGCTAATTCAGAGCGTGCGTTAGCATTCACCAGCTAAGTGAATGGACTTGACCGAGAGAAGCTAATCCAGCATCTGTTATCGGCTGTGCTTTGTGGTTTCAACGCGGGACCGTGAGGATTCATCGTGACTGCTGCTGCCGGTGTGTTTGTGACTCGTCTTCGTTCGGACATTGTCGTGGGCCTGGGAGAGACTCCACCGCCTTCTCACCTGTCCGTCTCCATGTTGGATGCCGTCTGCCTGTTGGATCAAGCTTCTTCAGTGACTGGAACCGGGTAACCTACTGCTGTTTGGAGTACAACTACACTCGAGGTAACGCTTTTCTGTTCTCTGTTTGGATCGGTTTTGGATTAAAACTGTGGATTTCCTCGCTCTCAAGCCTCGCAATATCAGGCCTGCATCGGGTTAGGGTTAGGGTTAACCCTAACCCTAGGGTTAACCCTAACCCTAACCCTAACCCTATGTGTGCGTGATTGTGAGCGTGGGCCCACTGAGTTAGGTGTATGTGTTTAGCTTAGGTTATTGCAGAGAAGGTAATTGAAATCCAAAAAATCTAGAGTGGAAGAGAACCTATATTTTATTATTTCTGTAAACTTAAAGCATATATTTTTGGGACCTAAAGGGAATTTCAGTTTAAATTGAAAGGTATTTACCTGAAACTTACAGTGAGTTATTGGGTCTAATATGAGAATTGACTGTGGATTAGGTTGCTTTGTTAATTTTTTTTTTTTTTGTGTGAACAGTAAATAAGAAATTTATTTTATTTTACTGTTTTTTTTTTTCAGAAAGCTTGTTTTGTTACATTTAAATAATTTGAATTATTTGAAGTAAATAATTGATTAATTATTTCGTAAAACAGTCTTGATATTTTGTCATATTTTCCTGACTAAAACTGAGTGTAGTGATTGCTTATTATTATTCTAACTTTATTACAGTTATTACTTGGATTAGCCAGGCAATATCTAAGCAATACAAGACAATCAAAATCATTACATTTAGAGAGAGAGACAGACACATTATTTAATGGGATTCATTTGTTATTAGATAGTTTGGTTTCCTGACGAACCCAGGGCCCCTCTCTGCAGTATTCGGGAGAAGTGAGCTACACTATATATTTCAACATAGTAGCATTTCATGAATTCAATCATAACCATGTAGTAAAATAGCCAATCAGAGTGGCGTGTCCTTCAAGGTGATCTACTCCAAAGTCAACCCTGATACCAGCTCTTATTTACCCGCATCTGGCTCAGCTGCATGGTTTGGCCAAGGAGATGAGAGTTACCTTGAAAAACATCATAAAAAAAGTGTTCAAAAGCTGCGAAAGATTATACCATGCCATCTGTAAGACTGATGAACTGTATTTACAAGTGTTGGTGTTGTCCGCTACCAGTCAACTCTGACCTGTTTTTGACTGAAGCAGCTCATCATATTCATTCTTTGCATCCATTTCACAACAAGGCTGTTTCTAAGCTCTATAAGCTTTTTATTCTGTTTTGTGATGCTTGTGTTCTGCTCCTTTCTTGTTCTTGTTGAGTCAAAGAATATCCACAAGAAATTCCAAGGTATGGAAACTAAATGATGATCCCCCTTCATTGCATTCTATAGGGATAAAAATAAAGGAAAAAAACAACAACATGGTAACAGAGGCTTATTTTCTAAGTATTTGTTTAGCCTACGTACTAAGTATTTCAATGGAGGTCCACAATTTGTCATTAATTTATAAATAATTTAACAACATAGCTGCATGCATAAATAGAATAAAGCGATGGTACGACCAGTCCTTTATCCTCTTAGTGAGTGTGTCTGTTTGTATTCTGTTTATAAAGGGTTAAAGTAAAGTGTTCCCTTCATATCTGACCTCCTTTTATGTGCTGAACGCAATTAATCTGAAACAAAAAAGCTCACCTACAGAGTATTTCCACTGAGCCATTTAGCATTGAATTGCTCTCATGGGTAAGTCCTTCATTTCAGTTCATGCAAGATTTTTATATTGCAAGATCAAAATATTTATGAAAATGTTTAAACTGTACCGATTACGTTACTCTATGATGATGCCTTGTGTTGCAACAGGGTTATGGATTTTGTTCAAAAGCCTGTAGTTCTTTTTTCTTTTGTTTTTTAACACTCCATTATTAACATGAAAAGAACTATATTTCATTTGTATTCAGGATTACATATGCATTTTTTTTCCTGATGAGGTGGAGGTTTGGAGAGGTACATTTCTTTATGGCTAATACACCTCTGTATGTTTTTTTTTTACTGTCTCTCTAATAACTCATGCATAAGACTGATGGCTATAATAAGGATAAATGCTTACCACTGCATTATAAATACCTGTGGTTTGTTCCAACCACACGAACATTGCAAGTGTATTGGATGAACCAAATCACAAAGAAAATGAAATTAAAAAAACAAGGGAACTTAAGGAACGCAGGTGATAGAGTTTGGACTAGTCCAGATACACGGTGAGAGCATTATGACCACCTACTTTCCAAACAGAAAATTCTTATGTGCTAATGTAATGTACCTGAAATCTTCATGTGGCTTGCCTTGTTATTGTAGTTAAAATGTAATTTTTTTGTAATTAATTTTTACCACATACCCTGAACACCTCAGTCTTGAACAAATACTGCAGTTGTTTGGTTTGGATACAACACCACTCTCGATTATTTGAAATAAACACAAAACCTCAACATCTCAAAGCTTGAGAACCAGTAAATAGAAAAAATGTAGATCACAGTGTTCTTCTTTTTTTTTTTTAACCTGCAAAGACCTAAACAACCCCCAAAGACCAAAAGCATCTACTGGTCTAAAACGTTTAATAACTTCTGAACCACTAATCCTTTCAATACATGTAGATAATTGGTGTAAAATGCATTCAGTCATCTTTTCGTGGTCATCAGATATGACCCATTTGAAACATTCAGGGGCTCTGTGGTGAACGTAGAAACACCGTCATTTTCTGCAACATTAATTCACCAGTAAAACCCATGGAGTTGGATCAGTGACAGTGGATGTAGAGGCTTGTTTTTATGTTCAGTAAATGATATATTTGACAGAAAAAAGTCACTTTTTATGCAGGTTGTTCTGTTTTGATATAATAACCTTTTAATTTATTCTGAGCTTTCATGGACATCTGCATGGTTAATGAATTACATTTAAGAAAATACATGATTTACGTTGACAAATACAAAAGAATAATGTTACAGTAAATGGTGATAAATCACTTTGAAAAGGTTAAATGCAGAGAAAGATTAGATGTAAAAGAGTGAATGAAAGATTTGATAGATATCATCTTCCTTATCTTATTTGGGTCCTCATTGTTGGGGCAACAGCATAAAGGAAGCCTAGACTACCCTCCCCGCAGTCACCTCTTCCAACTCCTATGGCGGAATGCTGAGCCATTCTGCAGCCAACTGTCCAGCTTGTCCTGGGTCTGTCTGCTGGGTTGGACATGCTCCAAACCCCAGCAGGCATCCAGGAGGCATCTTGACAAGATGCTGGAACTACCTCTGCTGGCTCCTCTTGATGAAGAGGAGCAGCAGATTTTCTTTTGGTCACTGACCCACAACACCAGAGGTAATGATAGGAATGTAGATCGACTGGTAAAATGAGAACTCCCCCTTTTGACTTGAGTCTGTCATCACCACAACCATCACCACTCCTCAACAAAACCCAGAAATACTGAAACTCTCTTAGTCTTTGTCAGGTTAGCCGATTCACAATTGGCTACAAACTTCCCCAGTGTGAATTCAAGGTTAAAGTTTGATCACACCACCAGGACCTCCATACAAACCCCCCTAAATAAATATAAAAATCATGAACGTTCATGAAGTCATTGACAATGCACAGTTGTGGCATCATTCAATCTTCACAATACCATCATCTCTTTGGTAAATACTCTTCCAGTTGACAGCAGTCCTTGAAACAAACAAAAAAAAATTAGCAATAAATGAAAGAAAATGGGAACTCCCTGGAAAAGCAAAGCTAGTATTAGTAATGATGGGGCATGAATTGATGCCTACAGTGCTCTGATTTGGTAATTTATCTTTTTTGAAGGAAACAAACCTGAGATGAATATATATTGGATCATGTATTTCTGTATTATTGTGGTCAGTCACACCACATAACTCCAGGGCAAATATGAGCTGATACATTAAATATGACCTACTGTAAGGGAATGACCACACACATAAAAAGCACTGTAAGAGGGAGAAAACATGTGATTAACTTAACCTGTGTAAGTCATCCACCTCAAACTGACCTGCCTCTGACCACTGGGTAGACAAAGAAGAGTTGCTACAGTATTAGAACAGAATCTAGCGCTGAAAACTCAGAACTCAACTGTCAAACATATTGTACAGCCTGTGTGGAGATAATAATGATAATTATAAATTGCATGTATAAAGCACTTTTCATTCAGCAGAATCTCAAAGTTCTACAGAGAGGAGAGAGTCCAATAAAAAATAAAATACTGTATCAGGAATAAAAGACTAAGCAAATAAAACAGAGCATCATGGTGGGCCACAAAAAGCCGGTCTAAACAGGAATGTTTTTAGTCCCTTTTTGAAGGAGTCCAGTGACTGAGGAACTCTGAGGTGGTCAGGGAGGGAGTTCCAGATATGGGGGGCAGCAGAGGAGCAGGCCTGGTCTCCCCTGGTCCGAAGTTTAGTTCTGGGGGGGAGGAGGAGGTTAGTGCTGTGGGGCCGGAGACTACGGGTGGAAGTGTGAGGGGTGGGGAGGTCCTTGAGGTAGTCGGTGTCATTTCTGTGGATGCAACTGAAGTTTATGAGGGCTGTCTTATAATTAATTCTGAAGGGGATTGGTAGCCAGTGGAGGTTATGGAGAACAGGAGTAATGTGTTCCAGTTTATGGGTCCATTTGAGGACACAAAGCTTACTTGCCTTGGAAAAAGCTGAACTGAACCACCTACGACAATGCTTTTGTTCTATGTACATTTCAATTTCTGCTTTAGCAACTCCACCTTGTTCCCACCATATGGAAAATGATGCAGGCCCACGTTTGGAGCAGATATTCCAATTTCTATGGCGAACAGCACTGACTGCACATCTGTCATTTAACAAGAAACAGATGAAAAGGGTGCATGTTTTTAACAAGAAGTGCACGTGAGAGGGAGATAAAGAGATTCATTCTAGAAAGAGAGAGAGAGAAGTGACTGTTGTTGGAAAGTTGCCTATGAGGACTTACTGTATCTTACACATCTGTGTCCTACACCCCACCCCCCGCCCCTTCCTCCTTGATATCAAAAATGCCGCCTCGCACTCTCAAGATTTCCCAAGTGTCGGCGAGTCATTTCCAAGCAGCTTCCTCCGTCTTGCAGCTAATCAACAAAGTTAATTTGTTTCCCCATTTATTTTTATGAATCCTCTAGCTACCACACTTGGGTTTCCGCTGCTCCACAATATATTTCTTCAGCTAACTGGCAAAAGCTCTCTTCATTTATCAGATCCACACAGCCAGCTTATTACAAGAGTCCTCTTATCTGTCATATTTCCTTCCAGTAGCGCTGCAGTGGTTACAAATGGGACTTAGTCTATCTGGCTTGGAGCTGATGAGCGGGGAAATGAAATTATTGCGATTACATCTGACCCATATGCTTGGTGTGCTTGGTGTGTGTGTCTGTGTGTTGTGTTGGCAGAGGTAGTGCTACTTCATTGTGTTTGCGTGTCACACACTGTGGTGGGTGGCAGTGGCTAGCAGCTAGATTAAGGCATTAGGCAGCACTTGCGCCAGTGAAGGTGGGTGATAATAACAAGCAGATCTTTTTCAATTGGTGTTATTAGGTGATGTTCAGCATGTGAATCGCCTTCTTCTGCTCCTTTCATCTTTCTTTATTTCTCTTTCCCTGGCTCTCATTCACTTTAACCCTCTCTCAAACACACAAACACACACACACACACACACACACACACGGCTCCCCATCTTTTTTGCTTTCTTTCCTTTCCTTGCTCATTTCTGTGAATAATTGAACAGCTAGCCCGGGCCAAGGTTTAGCACTATCATCTTAGCGTGCGTCTGACTGCCAATCAGTTGACTCATCTACTCTTGTGGAGAAAACAAACAGGAGGGCACTGATGCAAGCCAGCGGGCAGCACTCCAAATCCTAAACCAACAGAATGAATAGCGGCCTGTTATCTGTGGCAATCCAACCACAATGAGGAAATATTGGATTCAATAGATGTAATAAATAGATTCAGGTTTTTCTTAGACATAAACAATTCATTACAGATCTGACTCAGATTTTCATGCAGCGGTGATTAACTCAAGAAAAGACTCTGCAGAGGGGAAAACGCTTTGAATTAAAAACCTGCCTTTGTTGCAGGACCCGTTTTGATTTGAGGTATATCAATAGTTGAATTGACTGAATCTACTTAGGTTCTTATGCAGTATAAAGCCACTTTTCATTGTGTAAACCTGTTTGACAAGATGCATAATCCCAGAAATACCAGCGTGATCCTCTTTTTCAGTGTATAATTATTCAAGATGTATATGGAGTCATGAACACCCCCTTGGTAAAGCAAGACTGTCACTATTGGCAGTGTTTAAAGGTACTGTGAGCAATCTAACTGAAGAAATGGAACATAATTATGTTTTCACTAGTGTATAATCACCTAAAAATATGAATCATGTTTTACCTTAGAATGAGCCATTTGTATCAACAGAGGCAACAGGTCTCATGTGTGGAGACGATGTTTATGCACGGACAACTTATTTCTGCAGTAGCTCGGAACAAACTCCTTTCTGTTTTTATGGTGAGAACATACAGTGCTAAGTGCATTACCATCACCTACTCTATTTGAGTGTGTGCCAGAGTTATTATCCCCTCAACTACAAAGCCCAGAATTGGCAAAACAAATACAGACTCTAGAGAGAGCCTTTTATTTTTGTATTTCTAGCAGCCAACATCAACTAAGGTGAGGCAAAGTGTATTCAAGTTGATTGCAATTGAGATGTCACTGGATATTACACACTCAACTGTTAAGATTTTACTTGATGTGGAAAGGTTTTATGAGTCTAATACTATTGCTACACCTCAAGTGTCAATAGCTACACTGAATCAAATGAATCTACTTGCCTTAATAAGTATATTTTCAATGCATGAACCTGTTTCACAGTAATTCCAGATTCATCAGTGTGATCCACAAGCTTCCTGCACAATTAAAGGTGTGTTATGGAAGATTTGCATGTGCTAATGGGGTCTTGTGACTTGTAGTCTGTTTTGTGCATTAGGTATCTCTATTATGAAGCTTATGTTTGCCTCAGTAGCTGACATCCACAGTGACTCTATGCTATTGATTTCCATGTAGAGGTTTCATGTTGGATTTTCCATAAAAATCCCAATGCTTTTTCTTATGTTACTCACTGCCTGTGTTAGCTTAAAAATGCACAATATGGACTCCACACAAGCTTGGGCAAATCTTACATATGGAGGACTTTTGGCGTTAGTAAAGCAACATAGCTGCTGCAGCACTCTGTCTCAGTGGTTTGTACTGTTGGCTCTCAGATGTAAGACAGAAGCTTCTGATTTGGCTGCTGGTACCTTTCTGCAAGTACTACCTTTGGGTCCTCCAGTCTCCACTGCCGTCATAAATGTGTATTGTAGGTTGACTAAGTTGCCAGCTTAGATCTGGAGTTTGTGCCCCAGGTGGGGCAAAGTGATCATATATACCATTCCCACTGCATTTAAAGGAGTGATATTTTGCTTCTTTTTTTTTTTTTTTTTTTTTTTTAAAAACATCTCCCTGCGGTCTACATAAAGTGTAAATGCTATGCTTGGGTCTGAATTCTTCATTAATTCAACTCTACAGGTCCATCTTCAACCCTATTTCTAAGTAATGACACCAGAAAGGTTGTTTGGAGTGCTGGCCCTTTAAATGCACATGAGCCACTTCAGACCCTGCCCCCTCCAGGTTGTTGGCTGTGCTGCTCTGTCCCGTGCAACCAACAACTGAACATTTTAGGTAATCGGTTCCAAATTTGGACATATTTTCAGTATGGACTACAACCGCTGCTGCTAACAAACAATTACAGCGTACTCAGAGAAATGTTCATCAGAAGTCTGGACCTTATATGTGCAAATGTCATGACATAACTAGTTATAGACATAACAAATTAAGCAGGAATTGAAACAGATTGTAGAAATCCACTCGATTTTTGCCAGAATAAATAAAAATATTGCTTTGCAGCACCTGGAGGGTTCAAATTCAAACTTTTTGAACTATTAGGGTCCAAATACACAAATAAATGAACCAAAGACAAATAAAAGTAGGTTTAGCAAAATACGACCCCTTTAAGTAGGATGGGGTAAATACAGACCAACTGGCCAACAGGCTGAGATTAAACTAAACAAATATGTAGGTAATATGTTTGAGCTGCAACAAGTTCTTTAACCCTTTAACTGATGCAGTAGCTTTTCATCTTTTAACCTTTTATAGGACGCACAGAAATACTCTGAAAATCAACATTTCAACCTTGGTGTGTTATTGGAGAACATAAAAAGACTTTATTACTGTTGTAAAATTTTTCAACCTTTTTTTATTGGCATGTAGAAAATCAAGGTAAAAAAAAAAAGACCATATTTTGTTCCTTGCCCATAAATTGAAAAAAAAAAAAAAAAAAAAAAATCCAAGAGGTATATATACAAAATACAAGAAAAAACAAATATAAGGTGAAAGGAACATGTATTTTAGAACATTAGAACATCACTTTTAGAACATTAGACATTCACATTCTCCCTTTGAACATCATTCCTTACATTAGTACCATTACTCCATGGTACCTAATGAAGCAGGTCCACTCACTGTTCATGCAGAGGTGGACCTTACAGACCCTGTAGACCACATTGGACCTGAGATTGTTGATTCACTGTCCTCACTGTAACTGGTGCTTTTACTGTCTTGTAATGTGTGCGGAAATTACCAAAAATAGTCACTTACCTGATAATGGGTTAAACAACCATCAGTTTGATAGAGAGCATAAAGACTGGACTGTGTTTCCATGGAAAAAGGTCATGTGGTCTAATGAGTCCAGACTGACCCTGTTCCAGAGCGATGGATGCATCAGGGTGAAAAGAGAGGAGGATGAAGTGATTACCCATCATGCCTAGTACCTATAGTACAAGCCTGCGGGGTCAGTGTGGGGTTGCTTTAGTTGGTCAGGTCAAGCTACAACAACATTATGTGTCCAAAGATGAGGGAAATAATTTTGATTAGATTTGATTTTTTTGACCAGGCTGTGTATTGTCATGAATATATCAGAGATCCAACTATACTTATGAGCACTACACCTGCACCAGCAGGTTTATGAGCAGTAAGTGTAAAATAAACTGAAACTAACATTAAACTGAAAGGAAGGCCTTTATCCTTGGATGGATTTCAGAGCAAAAGCAAGCACACACACACACACACACACACACACACACACACACACACAGTCACACACAGTCACACACTGTTTTTCTCACCATATACAGTGCTTTACCAGATCAGAATCTGCTTTACACCTCAAACCCACATATTTTACCACATTAACACACAGCTTCACACACCAGATCATCTCCCTTCAGAAAAGATCAAGGCTGTGCAGCACCAGTCAAGCTGTCACCATAAGGTGCCCTCTCCATACTTAACATGGCCCGATCAATAATCATTGGCCGGGAGGACACGAGAGTGAATAATGAGCAACAGGCCCCGGGGAGCCACACACACATGCACAAGGATCAGTTTTTTCTCCTTGATGTCGATGTGTTGATCTCTACTGAATATTTCAAAGCTGCTCTCTGGCCTTTCCCATTCAACACCTCATACACACTGATGTGTATGAGTATATTTATGACCCCTTCACTGAACACCTTTAGAGAGAGAGGGCGTTAACTGTATGAAAAAAACAAAAACAAAAATCATCAGTTAAACATGCTGATCTTACAACTCTTTCTATCCTGTTTTATTTGATCCAGTTCTTCCTTCCTTACTAACCTGGTCCCATATTCTCTATGTATCTGGGGCATTAGACAACACACATCCAAACCAACATACTTCTGACTGGTTTTAAATTCTGCTGTGTTATTTTTCATTTATCATTTTTATGCATTTGCTCTGTTTCAGTTATACTTTACAGAAAATAAGTAATAATGCCTCTAAAGACCTAGAGGCATAATAATCTTTAATATGTAAAGTTGTATCATATGTGCATTAATAAAGTAAATATTAAAGTATAATTTCCTGTTCTAATAAAAAAAAAAACTATTACTAAAAGTATTTTACCTGCTGTGCTATACTGTGTGTTTTTTATGTAAATATGTACATAGCCTATAGAGTTGTATTACTTACAGTATCATTTGTTTATTTTTGTTTGTTAGCATTCTTTCTTTCTGCATGCACATTTTTCTTGCACTTTTTCCTGTTGTTGCTTAGACCAGTGAATTTCCCCATTGTGAGATCAATAAAGTTTCATCTAACCTAATCGTTAATGTTATAGAGAGGTGAAGTCACAGTTGTGCCCATTTTATTTGAGTCTAGAAAATAAATAAACATAATATATTTCAGTCAGTAGTGAAAGAACTGCCATTAATACCAAAAGTAACGTCATTGTAACTGTGTATCTACGCAGTCTCTGAAGAGCTGTTAAAGGTGTCTGTGCTGTTTCAGTAGTGATTTTCACCTCTTTTAATACTTTCTCACGTTGTTCTTGAAGAATGAGGTGAAACTTGTTGAGGAAACAGACATTTTACTGTTGATGACGTGTATCACATGAGACAAGAGATGCAGTCCACTGAAACATGTCACACTAAACTAAATATTGCTTCATCTTTACCACATCAGTGATTTTTTTTTTAACTTGTAAAACAATATTTTAAATGGGCAAACGTCATATAGCAATGCACCTTAACTGGAATCAAAAGTACGTCTCTGCCATAGACTACCATTCATATATCTTTTTTAGTTACATTCCATGGGGACAGTAGAAGGGGTGGAACTTTGCTGTTCTACATAAAAAGCCTCTATTGACTCTGGCTAAATAGGTCAGTTGAGTTTTCTGTATTTTTTTCTAGTTGTCACGTCTCAAGAAAAAATACTTTCATTTATATTATATTATTTATATAATACATTTATGCATGAAAACAGTCTGGTATGATTAGTGGTAAAAGATAATGGTTTGGGATGAAACTTGTGTTAGAAAAGCTTTCACTTTCACCTTTCCACTGAAATGCTTTTTGTACTTTGTGCAAATATCATACAATATTAACTTACACAACACTTTGGTGTAAAACACTCCATTAGCTATTGACACATGGGTGCAAAAAGCATCTGTCATGACTAACAACCATTTATCTGTGATAGCCACATGTGCTATTTCACCCAAGGTGTGAATGGCATCTCCTTTGTTTTCATAAATTCTAAGATAATGGGTTTGACTTGGACATGTTGAAGCTTGAAATTTAAGACACAACATATTCTGTGACCCACTCATAAAAACAAAACTAGCTACTAGCTGGTTAGCTACTTATGTTGCATGTAACTGACACAATAGTGTATTATCAGATTACATTATTTCTCTCTTTGAAACATTGCTATCACATTTAGCCCTGGACATTACAGGGTAAAATCATATCCGTCACACGTTGAGAAATGATATAACAGCAAAATGAGAGTTTTGATACTAATGAGAGCCTTATTCGTACTTTATATAAAGACTTTAAGTATGTGTACAAGAATAAAATCTGCCTCTACACCTTTAACTGTTCAACATTTACTTCTATCTGTATTCAAACTGTCATCGTGCCCAGAACATATCCACTGTTTATTACAGTGACATTGTTTCACTGAACATGAGGGGGAATTGAATTGTGCCTGGTTGTCCCCGTATTTTATTTCTCCGTAATGGCCTTAATGCAAGTGGTTCAATGCTGCCGTTCCCCACTCATTTCATTAGCATCAAGTCCTTGGACAAGGCTTACTGAGGTCTCTCCAATGCAGCTTGTTTCTACAATAATGGGCTATGAGGCATGTAAGTAGTGAACAGAGGAAGCATTAATATTTGAAACCATTTTGAAAACCATTAGGCTTTGTGTGTATGTTTGTGTGTGTGTGTGTGTGTGTGTGCACGCGCATGCATGTTTTTATTCTATCCAGTAAGTAGGGAGAGGTTAGTGACTGTTGAGTAAATAAAGGGATATATATATATATATATATATATATATATATATATATATAAAACGTTGTCATGTTGTTTTCCATGTTTGCTCATATCTATTGCGGAAGTTTCATGTTTTTCATCTTTGTATATTCTTAGTGTTATTTTAACAAATTGCCCTCCCTCTTTCGCTCTGCATTTCTGTGTGATTTTCTTTCTGAAAATATGTGCTTATGTAAATGTGTGTGCTCATTCTCATGCTTCTGTGTGTTTGTGTGTGCGCACAGTGAGGCAGATTAGCGTTTCTTGGCCTACAAGTGAGCACATCTGCAGCGAAGGCTTGACATCTGGATCTCACATTTTACCTCGCTGCCGCCGCCACCACTGCTCCTGCTACACAAGAGAGACTAAGACAAGGGAATGAGTGAGAAAACCAAGTACTGCTGGAGCAGAGAGATGATGGCAGACTGCTTTCAGACCTGCTCTCACAGCCTTCCTCCAGTATTCATGTACTGTATCATCAAATCCAACTCCTTCTGGATTCCAATGAACATATAAACCCTTATGAGGAGGTTTTCATTAACACCTGACAGCCTGGATCTGGGTTAGGGTTAGGGTTAGTCAAAATCAATATGATATTTATTACAATATAAAACTATATATGATATTTGTCATTATTGTTTTGTATCCCAGACCCCTGTTAGAAAAGAAACACCTGATTTCAGTGTGTCCCAATACTTTTGTCCATTTGTGTATGACTTAGACAATTATGCTATGAAGCTAATGTTATCTTTCAATGCCTTAATAATGTGACTTGTGCTGTTGCCTGTATTATTTGGAACATCCTGAGGTAACAGGATGTAACCTGAACCCACAAGTCAGAATACATACAGTGTATTATTCCACAGTTATCACACATGATGGTTTAATGTGTAAACGATAACTTTACAAGCCAAGAAAGTCATTGTTTATGATGGAGATGAAGTAATGTTTGCTCAGTGTACAGCATCTGTCTTCTCACATCCGCCATATCACCAACATCCAGGGACCACAACCTCGAAATGTTTCACCTCAGTCTCGGAGCACAAGTGTAAAAGTATTAAAGGAGGTGAAAATCACTGCAAGTCTGATCATGTTGAAGCTGCAGAAAAACCTTCACTGACACTGAACAGGCAGTGGACGTAAAGTTCAATTGATGTAACTGATGCAAATTCTGTAGTTTTTATGATTATATTTTCACAATGTAATAGTTCATCAGTTTTCTGACAAACTCTGATATTCTTAAAATGAAACTCATCTTTTTCGACAAACGTGTAATTCATGGTGTCGCTATTTTATAAATCAATATTATTTGTATTTCAGCACTGGCTTCAGTACATGTATTTCCCAAGGTGAAGTCTCTATAGTTACAGCCTAGAGAACAGGTGTCAAACATACGGCCCGTGGGCCAAAACCAGGCCCCCATACAGTTCAGTCCAGCCTGCAAGATGAATTTGTGCAAAAAAAAAAAAAAAAAAAATGACACTAGAGATTTTCATACTCAAGTGTGTCGAACTCATTTTAGTTCCAAACTCCAAATTCCAACAATATTTCGTCTGTTACTAAATGTTTTGTACCTTTGTAGATCCACTGTGATCTACGAAAATTGCACATGTATAAAAGATCAGTTGAGGCACAATATTGCACTTATTTTTCTCAAGACATTTCAGGTTTTTCACATTATTCACATTTTTGTGAAAGGACAGTTTGTAAATGTAAAAACTTTAATAATTTAATTTGACTCTTTTTGAACTGAAAGACAGAGGAAAAATCTCACTATTTATAGGTTATGATGCTATTATTTTACTGTTTCGACCCACTTGATATCAAATTTGGCTGTATGTGACTCCTGAACTAAAATGAGTTTGACACCTCTGGCTTAGAGAGAACAAAAGATAGGCCCTTATTGGATGGAAAATGATCAGGTTTTTGTCCAAATGACACAATACACACGCACGCACGCACACACACACACACACAGTCCAGCATCTATGGCAGCCTTTCAGCTGGGCAGGTTTTGTGGTCACAGAGTCAAGCTTGCTTCGCTCTGGGACAGACAGTTGGTCACAGAGCTCATCCAAGGCCCATTTAGCCCTCTCACCCAAAACAGATGTCAGAACACGGGCCATGAAAACTCTGAGCACACACAGCTTGACCTCATGGCTACAGGAGATACTAAACCTTTAGGAACACTGCTCTGTTTTATATACAGAAACACATAATATACAAAGCTTATTTTCTCAACTATAAATGCTAAAATACAGGACATTTTCCTAACGCAGTACAATTACTCAGTTAGTTAGGCATGAATACGAGCTGTAAAAATTAGATCATTTATAGGTGCATATTTACATTTTCTTAAGGGTTTAAACCATTGTATAATCTCGACTCAGATTTATAACTTCAGCTCTAGTTTTTAAAAGTCTGAGGCCAAGGTCAAGTTTATTTCTATAGCACATTTAAAACTAGAAGCACTCGGAGAGCGCAGACCTCCGCCAAGGCTGATCAGTGGCCCCCCCCGTGGGCCCCCCACCCCCGATCACCACCAAAATTTAATCATTTCTTCCTTATCCCATTTCCAACAAACCCTGAAAATTTCATCTAAATCTGTCCATAACTTTTTGAGTTATGTTGCACACTAACGGACAGACAAACAAACAGACAAACAAACAAACCCTGGCAAAAACATAACCTCCTTGGCGGAGGTAACAATGCAAAGTGTAGATACAAACACAAGATATTCTAAAACTATTAAAAGAAGAATAAATCTACTAAAACTGATAAAAACAGATACACAGTAATAGGATAAATAGCATCTAAAACAAAACCAGAGGATAAAACAAATAAAAGTCACACAGTTGTATTTAAAGGGTATGAGATTTTCTGTCTTACTCGTCCCTCTCTCTCTCAGCTTTTCTTTGATCATTTCTAAACCCATTCACTTCAGAAACTCCTCAGGCCTCTCCTTCTTATCTTCTACCCCTTTTTACCCCCCCCACCACCCCCCCACCCTCCTGCCACCATCTATTAGATGACAAGGGACCAGTTCAGAGTCCGTATCAAAGCCCATGTGGGTTTGAAGTCTGTCCTTCTCTGCCTTCCAGTCATCCTCTGGAGTTGGTGGACATCCGCCCATGACCGCCATGACCGTCGTGGTGAGTGCCGCTTCCTCTCCCCTCAACTTTTGGGGGGTTTCATGGACGGCAGCAGCCTGGAGGTGGGTGGCTAGGTAGAGCATGACCCGGCTCCATGCTGGTCAATTTCATTATAAGGCCGCTAATGGCAAACACAGACACTGACGGGGAGAAAGGAACACTTCATCAGTTCCCTTTGGTTTTCTAACTCTAATATTTTATATCTTTGGATGGTAGGAGGAAGCCGGAGTACCCGGAGAGAACCCACGCAGACATGAGGAGAACATGCAAACTCCACACAGAAAGGTCCCACCCCCCGTCGACTGGTGTTGGAATTGAACCCATGACCTTCATCCAAAGACATGCACTGATAGGCTAATTGGTTAATCTAAATTGCCCATAGGTGTGAATGTGAGAGTGATTGTTTGTCTCTATATGTTCAGCCCTGCGATGAACTGGCGACTTGTCCAGGGTGTACCCCGCCTCCGCCCCTATGTAGCTGGGATAGGCTCCAAGCGACCCCCATGAGCCTAATGAAGATAAAGCGGGTTCAGAAAATGAATGAATATTTTATATCCTCTGTAGTCTCAAATATGTTCAATACTGTATATCAACATGCTGCACTGTATTAACATTCTGACATAAACCATACACATATGGTACCATCACAGATAAGAAGTAGCAAGTACAAATAGTAAAATAGAGTTTTCATGGATCTATACTGAGAATTTATTATCCTGACAACTTTTTACCCCAAACATTTGAGCTTAAATCTTTAATTCCCTCTTATATTTTCAAAAGAAGCTTGTTATTGCTTTAGTCTTACAGTAATGCGTTTTAGGGGAATTAGACATGTTTTGTTATTTACATGACTTGCGTTGAGACAATAGATAGATAGATAGATAGATAGATAGATAGATAGATAGATAGATAGATAGATAGATAGATAGATAGATAGATAGATAGATAGATATTAAATAGATGAATTAATACATACATACATAAAATTCCAACTAACCAAGAAGCAATTGTGTAAGTTTAGTGTCACTATAGAAAACCCCAAATAAAAATCAGTAGAATCTTGTTGACTATGCTTATTGTTCAACTTATCCCTTATTCATGCAGATCTTTATGACAAATGCTGAAAATGACAAGATGAAAACACAGTAAAAGGTGCAAAAAATGGCCTAAAAATGCACAATAAGTAATTTATAGAATCAAGTCACAGCAAAAGAAAAATGACACAAAAGATGCAACAGAAGTTTCAAATTTCAAGTTCTATTTCCAACACTGAAAACTAATCTGTGCATTGGAACAAAATTAACGCTCGTTATTTTCCGTTCACCATTTTTGGTAGAATGGTTTAATAGTTCACACTACATTAATGTAAGACTCCATTTGTTTCACATACAAACAACTGCCAGAAATGTCCTTCAAAAGGCTTGCTTTTAATTTCATTTGTAGTACATTTTACTTTTCACTGTTGTACAGATGTTGAATCAGTACTTATATTTTTACTAGAGTCCATTTAACACAGGCCACCTCTGGTACCATTACGGCCATATGTGATGACTGAGATGCTTATTGTTGTATAAGTCTGAACACTGTTTTTATTATTATTATTATTATTATTATTATTATTATTATTATTATTATTATTATTATTATTATTATTATTAGTAGTAGTAGTAGTAGTTGTAATAGTAGTGTTTATTTATTTATTTATTTTACATTGTATTCCTTTGACATATAGAGGTCAGTCTGAGAAAAAGAGATGATTTGATTCATGCTTTTATCTGCAATGTTGCCCATATTGTTGCAAATACAAGCTGGACATTCAGTTAAATCATTTTACTTTAAATTACCATTAAAATTCATTGAGTTGCGTATCAGTTTTGACAAATGTCCTCAAATGGGAGAAAACAGCTGTGAGTCTATGAGGCAGAAAAAGCCCAGAATGGCAATGTTTCCCATGTGGGAAGCAGACACTCTGGAGGGTACACACACACACACACACACACACACACACACACACACACACACACACACACACACACACACACACACACACACACGCATCTCTTACCAAGTCAAACAAACCATACTTTTGAGATTTTTTTTCCTTTTTAATGCCTGTTTGAGCTCCATTTACAGCACCATGTATATTATAGGAATAATGCTGTGCAGTCACAGTCCATCTTCCTTGCATACTGACATTTTCTATCATAACTGCCAACCACATTTCACTGTCTGGCGTGACACCATCACAATACTCCTTGTCTTCTCCCCTGAGCTCCCACACACATCACACACTTGATAAAATATTAACTAGATGCATCTATTAGTGCTGCCAGCCCTGCTGAAATATAGCTGATGGATTTATAGCTTCACACAACTGTTCCTGGGAAAGGGCCCCTAACCCACCCACCCTCACCCACCGTCTTTCTTTGGTGGGTTTTTTCCCCCTCGTAGCCCCTCTGCGACCTTCCCTGAGCTGTTTAAAGTAGGGCTTCGTCTGAGGCGAGTGGTAGAGGAGGGGGGCACAGAGACCCACCGACACACCTCACCGCCGCTAATACCACACACATTCACATAGCCCCCTCCTCTTTCCAAGGCCAAATGTCTTCACCTGAAACCTCAGATGATATGCTAATAGCTGTAAAGGGCCACGTGCCAGTCACAGAAAGCAGCACAGGCTCAAATCGTTAAATACTGGATGGATTCTCAACATTTTCTGTATATTCTCAGAGCTGTTTCTCAGATGGACAGTACAGTGGTCAGTGTGTCTTTCTTAAATGGGCTTAATGGCCATCTATGGATAAATGGTCCCATTATTTACTGATATTTGCAGGGTCTTCTTTCACGGTTGTGTTGTGATTTCAAAGCAGCCTCCATTTCTGTTGTCACATTCATAACAGCGACAAAAATCACTGTTACTTTCATGCTTACACAACAGCAACCCGTAACCTCTGTCAGCATGGGGAGAAACGCCAAGAGAAGACAGATGTCTGCTTTTGTGGAAATGACAGAGAACAGCGTCTTTCTCCTCATACCTAAATTCCCTTTTAAGGCTCTGGCGGCTGCTGTGAGTAGCTCGCCTACATATAAATTCATCTGGCTCCACCTCTGTTCTTGGGCCTTCTCTAAACCCAGGGTTCCTGGCAACAAGCTCCATGATGACAAGACCATTCCTAGGTGGCTCGGAGGTGGTGGATGGAGTGTAATTGATCATAGGCATCTGTGACAAGAATAGCTTAGCATGCCAGGGAAGCATAAAAGTGGCAGAAAACTGCAAGTGGAGACTCAAGTAAACATAAATCCTAATCCTGATTTTTCGCCAAACCCCAAGCTTTAACCTAAGTGAATAGTTTCACCACTGAATCAATGGGCTATTTAAAGGAAAGGGCTTTTTTTCAGTTGTATTATGATGGATGGTGTTGGCCTTTAGATGAACCCCTGCAGAAACTAAACTTTAAACTGTTGGGGAAAGTTACATTAGCTACTTTAATCTAAAGGTTAAATATGCTACAGTTACACTGTATTTTAACAATAGAGTTAAAACCTATCTGTAGTCACAACAGGACCAGTTTGTCTGGTAAAACGAACAAAATGAAAAGGCATTTTATTCGGAGAACATTTGCAGAATGCTTTGCTTCTTCAACAATATTATGTAGAAACATACATCAGTCACCTTATGAATGATGTGTTTTTCACACATCTAGCGTGTCTGGTGTAGGTGTAAGTAATATGTCGAGACTAGAATGGAAACGATAAATCATCTCAAATTGCTTAAAACAATTATTTGATTACAATTTTCAAGAATAGAAACTTACTTTCCTTATTTTCGCTGCAGTTAAACATTGGTTCCACTGTTGTGTTTCACACGGACACTTATTGTGACGCACATGATGCAAGGATCAAAACAAAGGCTGTTTCTCAATACCAAGAACGCAGAGTACAGTCTTGCGATCTTGGCGAGTACAGTATTGGTAAGAGTGGTCCCAGAGAACGGACTTCCAAAGAACGCAAGTCTATCTGTGATTGGAACAGCTGTATACTTGTGAACTTTCTCCCTGCCTCTGCTGTATTTCCACCTTCTGCTCCATAACAGATTTCCCTCAAATCAACACACTGTCACTTGATTTGATTTCAATATGTTTGTACGAGTATTTACATGTCATTTATACATTTTGTATATTTTTCAGAACTGTAATGCATGTCGTCAGTTCAGCTGGGCACAGCTGCCCAGGTCCCGCTCGTGCAGGCACGAACTGCATCTTGGGACTTATTTCCCAGCCAAGTCTACACGAGTCACCAACCAGTGCATCCTTGGTTTAAGCTAGCTGACAAGAACAACATCCATTATTCCATGCTTTCTTGGTTTATGTGAACTTGCAACTGGAACAGTACTTGGGGCGCGACCGATGACGTTTCACAAGAACGTGAGAATGGACAAACGGACAAGAACGCATGTTGAGAAACCGCCAAAATTGTAAGTTAGTTCCATCTTACATTGTTAGTAAGTTGGATACAAATGTGGTGCACATGTTTGCAGATTTCATTTGACTTTGTTGTTATTTATATAAATAGATTACTCCATATTACAATAAATACTCACAATAAATCATTGTACCTGTGTAACTTATTAAACCCAAAAAAATAAGTCACCCAATGTTTATTTGCTACACCTCTGTTTCAGCTGCAAAGATAACAAATGTAGACAAAAATGTGCAGTCTTAGTTCAGTGCCTCAAAATATCAAGGTCTGCTTAACTCAAAATTAACCACAGACATCTTTCCAGTTACATCACACCACACGCCATGAACTGAGATGTTGCATTGGATGCTGTCTTAACTTTAACAGGCAAACACATTCTGTTACTCACTCTAGTTTCCTCCATCTCTGTACCGTCTAAAAAATCAGACATTTCACATCTTAACCCAGACTGTCTTAACTCCCTCAGCCTTGCCATCTCCCAGACCACCATCTCCTGGCTCTCCACTGGTCCACGGTCACCTTCTCATTACCTTAAATATTCTCTTGGATGATCCTCGTTCAGACCCACTAGACACCTCAGATCCTCCCACTGCGGCCTGTTGCCTGTGCTCTATTCTAAGGAAAAAGGGTCTTTTTTGTAGCAGCCCCTCAGCTCTGGAATGAAGAGCCAGAGGCCATTAAACAGTCTATTGATGCTGTTAAGAAGCTCCTTAACACCCACTCCTACTCTTTGGGTTTTGATTGTGTTTAATCCATTTTAACATTTGAATATTTTTTCTATTTCTTACTGGTCATGCACATGTCTGTATATAATTACCATGACATCACCCACTGGTTTCTGAAGTACTGTTTTTCAGTGTGTGATTTTGCTGTCAACAAATCACAAAACTACTGCTTAAATATTGGTTCCTGAGGTGACCATATTTGGACAAATGGGATGGAGTGGTAGTGTTAGGGATCTAAGATGTCTGTGAGGGCTCATGGGTGGGCTATTGCTAAACACTAGCTTACAGACTTGATAAAATGGTAAACTTCATCATGGTCTTATTGCTGTTAAATATCCACCACAACATCTTCTGAGCTGTTGGTCAGGAAAATTGTTTTTGTTAAACGTAGGGTAGGAGATGTTTTCCTTGAGCATTTTTTACTATATTGCTTAAAATCCCCTTCATACCCCGATTGCAACCAATTAATTAAATCCTCTTACATAATTGCCCATCGAAATGATTAGATGTCGATATGTCTATTGAACTCAACCCCCCCGAGTGTACCTCTCTTTGTGTACAAATCGCCTGTTCTCAGAGGCTTGGAGCACTTGTACAGGAAACAAAGCCAAAGCCTGTGCTTGTCTAGCTATATTAGCTATTTTAGGATGTAAAGTTTACCAGCAAGCTGTTTTGTCACTAACATAAATCACTAGGGAATGTAACTTTAGCCAGATAGGTATGAATTGGGGCTGTTCTGCTGACAAACATAAAAGCGGAATGCACAGATTACAGCGTTCAAGGCAAACTTTATTGGGCTGCTAGCCTGACATCAGTCTTACTGCAATTGGCTGTTCTTACTAGGCTGAGATTACATAGAACACATATCAAAAGTAGAAAAGTACTCAGAGAGCGCAGACCTCTGCCAAGGCAGATCAGTGCCCCCCCCCCCTCCCCGATCACCACCAAAGTTTAATCATTGTTCTTTGTGCCAGTATCAACATTTCCTGAAATTTTCATCCAAATCCGTCCATAACTTTTTGAGTTATCTTGCACACAGACAGACAGAAAGACAGACCAACGCAGGCAAAAACATAACCTCCTTGGCGGAGGTAATAACAAGTGAAAAGTCCAACTTCTAATCTAAGAGACTGATATACAGACCTGAATTCAGAGGTATGCATGGATCCCTGGAGGGGGGGGGAATTGTAAGAGAGGGGGGTTGTTGGAGGAGAATGAATGAGATAAGCATGGATCCGCAGACCGGAGGGTGAATTGATGCTGTGCAGCGCTCATGAAACCTTGGGAACAAGCATTGCGCGTTCCGGTACTCTGGAGGCGTGGCTTCAGGGGGATGTCTGAAGAAAGGGGTTTGGACTTTTGAGTTGTGTATTTTCAAAATGTAGCTTGCTCGAATTGTTTTTCCAGGATCTCCTACCCCACCTTAAAAAAAAAAACCCACAAAAATCTATGAAAGTTTACCTGAGATCTCATTATTGGAGGAAAAATTTAAGGATGGACCACCAGATAACTTATTAGTTCAAATAAAATGGTTGATACTGGAATAAGTCCTAGAAAAAATGATTGGCTTAGTGTTTTTAAAGAGAAGTTAAGTGGCAAAACCAGTGATTGTCAGCGGTATTACAACTGTTAGACATATACAGTATATGCCAGTCTTTGTGAACGAGTTTACTCCAAATCTGTTTGGTTTGTTCGCCAACAATGAACAATGTTATAATACTTATATATGTGATGTTTTAGTAAATAAAGTTCTAAAGGAATGGGGAACAGATGGATGTAGGGTTAAAGGAGCAGGATGGATAGACGGATGATGTAGATGTTCAGTAATGACAATGTTGAGCAATAACAAGAAGGAGTTAGAGGGTGGGAGTGAGAGACAAACAGCAGACAAAAGGAGTACAACACACCTATGTCAGTAGAAACTACAAGTTTGATTAAATGAGGTTTGTTCCTGAACCTACATTAAAAACTTCAAAAAAGGAAATAAGCTCTTAGCTATAGCTTAGTGTAACAATAACATATTGCAAGAGGAAGTAATCTATTTCATAATACTGGAAAGTCTCAGAGCGTCTGTGTGAGTGTGAGTGTGTGTATCTGCACAGTTCTGAGAAACTGAAATGTTTTTAACTGGCCAATTTGGTACCTACAAGTTGATAGGACCAATATTTTGGAAGATATTAGTAATTTTGGAATACAATAGCTTCACAATCACGTTGCGTTGCCCATGATGGTTGATGGGAAACACAGTACCACGCTGCATGGCGGGAAATGAAGTTCAAATCACATTAAAATCAAATCAAATGTTATTGATATTTAGATTCAGAAAACTTTATATGTCCCATATGGGCGATTCATTTGCAGCATACATAAAACTTATATAGCACCAAATCATAACAAAAGTTATGTCATGACACTTGACATATAGAGCTGGCCGAAACCAGACTGTGCTTCATTAAAGACAGGAATGACACATTTACTAACTTCAGTCCCTAGATATCGGTATTAATATGACCCATGGTTCCCCACAGGTCAATGTGCTAATATGATACAATGCTGTATCAACATTGTAGTTTGTTGCCATTCAATACTGGATTGTCTTGATCTTGTGGTTAAATCAGAACACAGAGGCCTTTGAGCTGCCTGAGTGATCACAGTGGCTCTAAGATGTGGGAGTTACTTGTCAATTCAGACAGGTAGATAGGATGCTGACAGGCAGCGAGGTAAAAGACACAGGGGAGCGTAGACCAGCAATTAGTGCAGATTGATTTAGGTTGAGGAGCCACCCACGTCCGTCTTGGCAGGAGCAAAGTCAAGGCCAGCAGCTGCGAGAAGCACCGGGTTAATTAGCGGTGTGTAGATCAGTCGAATTGAGTGTGTGCGCTGTGAGCTAATATGACTCTAGCTGTACTTCCTGGAGTGTATATGACCAGATGTGAGCTAAATCACACACATTACCAATGCCATCCTCAGTGCAGACCCAACCCCCATGGGTTCACATACATGCAAACAGATAGAGACATAAACAGAGAAAGTGGCATCTCAGGCTGCAGCTGGATTCAACATACTACACTATATCATACTACATCATACTATACTATACTATACTATATTACACTATACTATACTATTTTACACTATGCTATATTATACTATATTACACTATACTATATCATACTATAATATATTACTCTATACTATATTACACTATACTATATTATACTACACTATACTATATTATATTTTACTAAACTATTATACTATATTACACTATATTACACTATAATATACTATACTATACTATATTACACTATACTATATTATACTATACTGTACTGTACTATACTATATTACACTATACTATACTATACTATACTATAGGGTGATAAGAACAACTCCACCACAATAGTTACATTTCTGATCATATTAATGAATTTATGCATGTTTCCATTCACTAGTGTTGGAAATATTATCATTATCACGGTTTAGACCATGACCACTCTAATGTAGTATTCAACATACTATGGTATAGTGCAGAAAAACCCAGAGGTCTTTGATCGAAGAGCTGATATACGTTGATGGTCTGGATCATGGGATGTTGTTTCTTCAGTTTGTCAAAGCCAATTTAAAACATTTCTTTCTATCGCCCATCATCTATGGCTTTGCTTTATTGGCATTTTCTGCTTCCACTGCACATAAATTACATAAAATCTAAAAGGTGTACACAATAAATAAGTCAGTAAGTAAGTAAGTAAATAAATAAATGGAAGTAAGAGTAAAATTCAAACAGTGGGTTGTCCTTCCTGGTGTCCACTCCACATACTGTCATTCACACTGATATACACTATAGTCAGATTCACCAAACAAAACAGCTCATTGTATCAAATAAACACTATAGGTCATATAAAAGAGAAATAAACCTTGTCATCCCCCTCAGTAAACACAACCAATATTAACAATTCTCTATTTTTGATTATAATGTTTGATGCCAAGAGAAAGCAACTTAGAATTTTACCAAGATAAACAGTCCACAATTTCAAACAAAACACAGTTTTATTACAGTTCCCCTAACATGTGATCATCTAATACCATTTTGACAAATATTTGATCTGATCTCTACTGTTCTCTGGAAACATGGTGGTAATGACTTCCACCTGAGTGGCTAAGTATGTTTTTTCTGTATCATACTTGTATTTGCTTTAGGGAACATGAATCTTCTATTACATATTGTTTGTTGACTTTGTATATTTCAGACAAAACTTAAACCAAAAGCTGTATCTTTCATTTACAGCCAACTCAGATTGATATGCATGTCTGTCATTCATCAGTTCTCTGAGAACACCCTGTACCTCTGGTTTTCTTTTTTTTTTTCAGCTTTTTCATTGAGACACTCGACCACTTTCACAGAACAGTAATGAAGGAAGTGTCAGAAATAGCCAAACATGAAAAGACACGCCAGCCCTTTAATCACAAGTGTGCAAAAGAGTATGTTTGTTCATCTTTCTGTCTCTGCAGGACCTGACTTCTCATCCTTGACAATTAAAAGGTACCAATTGTGGTTGTCATTAATCAGCGTGTCTGCATGGCAGTCTCCAATTCATATCTGTCAAATGCAATGGGCAGAAAGTAATAGGTCACCAATTATACACAGGGAGCCTTGTAAGTCATTGGAGACGGTCGGCTTAAACAGAACACACACTGAGTCACACAGAGACGCGCATACACACCGACAGCCTTTAACGAATACGCGAAACACACATGCGTTATGTGCACGGATGCACTGATACGCACTGATACGCACTTTGCTGGAGAGCTGCACACTTTCCATTTGTCCCCCGGGGGGAGGTTTGACAGGACCTGAGGTGAGGAAAAGGGGAGAAAAGGGAGGAGGAAAAGACAAGGGGGAGTGAGCAGCAAGAAGATGAGAGAGCGTGTGTTCGAAGTCCTTTAACAACAGAGCTTAAACGAAACAAGATGTTTTCCATCGATGGCCAAGCTCTGTTTTAGCAAAGGCGGGAAGCAGCTGTTGAACTGGAGCCCCACAAGGAAAGAAGCTACAATGAAAAAAAAAAACAACAACATCCATTCTTCTTGAACCAACTCCTCATTTAGTTCAGTGAAAACATAATGGGGAAATTCTTGAAAGAGCGAACTGACATCTTCAGTCAAACAGATGTCAAGGGTTGAAGGCTCATCTTTCAGAAACAGACAACTGTAAAATACAACGTTGAAGATGTGAAATGAATTGTTATTTAGGCAAATATGTGACTTATCTGAATTGACAACATGTTTTGTTTTTGGATCACTGTGAGCCAGCACAGAAACACATGTAGAATACATACACCTACACACATACAGTTCATCTCACACACACACGCTCTGATGTGATGCAACTCCCACATATGAGTCGAATTCAGCATGTGGGATGGAGAGCTGAATGATATAATTGCCACCAGATGTAACGGCCTGTCGAGCAGCAAGTTCTGGTTTCTAAATAAACAGGCTTTTATGACTCATAGCCTTATAGTGGTGACGGAGCTCCGGTTTCCCCTGTTGAAACACAAATAAATAATTAAGTGCACCCCCTTAACGTTCCGCTATGACCGTTTTGTTCGTGGCAAGCTGTCAGTAGGGAGTATATGGTTCATATTAGACTGGAAGAAAAGAGCAAAATGTTAATCCTTTTCCAAAATGAATCTGTATATTGTTTTATTTCATTATTTTTTCTTGGCATTGTCTCGCAGGCACACAAACACAATGAACAAAAACCACACAGACCTGCACACATCAGCGTTCTGCATGGTCACCTCAACAATATGCTATTCTCTACTCGAAGTTTCTGTTTCAATATCTTCCACTGCAATACTATAACACAATTGGAAGATGCCATTATATATTGTCTACCCTTAAATGCACCCTGCTACAATAACGTGCATGCACATGGATTCTGACTTTCATACACTCTGTCTTCCTTGTACATGAAGCACGATAAACTCAATGTAAACACATAAAGATGCTGCAAAGACACAGAAACTTAAAACACTATCTCCTTAATTCTAATCCATCTGTTAAATATGAAGAATTTCATGGTTGGCACCCCACCAACAAACTGAGCTACTGATGGTTGAGGCTGTAGATTCTCTCCTAGATCAGCATGTAATCATTTAGATTTGTGCTAACTTTAAAGGAGCAGTCAGTAATTCTAACCCAGTAACTTTTTTTTTAATATATACCAAATTTGGCAAATTTTTCCTCATAGTCTGTTATCTGTCAGTTCTGTTTGTACCAAAAATATCTTTTGTCTGTCCTCAGCCCTGTATCTATAAATGAAAAAAGTGGATTGAACTGGAGACTTTAGTGCATGGATGTCCAATTCATTTCAATTCAGGGGTCACATACAGCCCAATCTGACCTCAAACAGGCCAGACCAGTAAAATAACAACATAATAATCTATAAATATTAAATCTAATAATTCCATTTTTTTCTATTTTTAGTGCAGAAAACAGTAAAAACCAGAAAAGCACTCAGAGAGCGCAGACCTCTGCCAAGACAGATCAGCCCCCCCCGCCTCCCGGCCCACCCCACCCCGATCACCACCAAAATGTAATCATTATTTCCTTTGCCAGTATCAACATTTCCTGAAAATTTCATCAAAATCCGTCCGTAACTTTTAGAGTTATCCTACTAAAAGACAGACAGACAGACTCAGATAAAAACATAACCTCCACCGTCCTTGGTGGAGCTAATTACATTGTGAAAATATTTACATTTACAAACCCTAAACACAAAATGGAAACAAACTGAACAACCATGAACAATCTGAAATTTCCCAAGAAAAATTTGTGTAATTTTAATAATTCTATCCCTCAGTTTATCATTTACACATATACATTTCAACTTACAGATCAGAGTGGATCTACAAATGCACAAAACATTTAGTAACAGGCATCTGGAACTGGAAAATATATTATTTAACTTTATGATCAAAACAACTTTTCGGGACTCAGTGACAGCCTTGACTGTTGATGTCTTCAGTATAATCTTTGTCCTTTGCCTCTGGGCCACATTGAACCCTTTGGAGGGCCGGTTTTGGTCCACGGGCCGTATGTTTGACACCCCTGCTCTAGTGGGAGAAGCCACCATGATGTCTGTCATCTTAAAGCAAGGCATGTTCATTTTGGTTATCATCATGTTAGCTTTTTAGAGATCGATGTGATATGACAAAAGGATGTGCAACTTGATGGGAAAGCTAATACTAAATGCTAGTTTTGTGATACATTAAATCAGTGGTTCCCAACCTTTTTTGGCTCGTGACCCCATTTTAACACCGCATTGTGCTGACTCCAGACATTCAAAACGGAAACTTTTTTTTTTTTTTGCTAAAATTAATTTGGTTTTGATCATATAATAGTTTACTATACTATGTTGTATTTTAGACAACATTTAGGCTACATAATGTATATTATTATGGATGGAGGCAGAAAAGCCAGGTGTAGATTACTGCACAAAGTGAGAATTTTATTTTCCTTGGTCAGGATATGTAGTCAGTCCAGCTTGGATTTACAAGGCTGACAATTAATACTGAACAAACAAGAACTCAAACTATGAATTATGAAAGAGCTGCAGCATCTGACACTGGCCACAATGAACATTTGACAGATAAACAGTACCACAGTGCTTCAGTTTCAGCTTCACAGTTTGTCATGTCTTTTATGGATTGTGATTGTCTCTCTTAACTCACCAAAATTTTATAAGTAAGGTTTTTTTTTTTTTTTATCAATTACTACAAATTTCAGGCGACCCCAAGGTTGAAAAACACTGCATTACATGATAAACTTCATCCAAGATTTATGTTATAAGGTTGTGTGATTGCCTTGTTAGTAATTTATGACTCACAACTATAGCTGAGGTGTCTGTCAGGAGAGAAAATGTTTAACTTAATAAACATAATTTATAAAAGTCTGATTTGGCAGGTGAATGAGCTGTCAACTACCCAACATCAGCAGGTGTTAGCCCTGAAGTCTCATTAACAGATCGACCACCCGAACACTTACTAGAACGTCCAAATAAAACAAATGAGACCAGAGTGACTCCAGAGAGAAAAGTTCAGCGTAAGGGCAAGTGTTTTTTGCTGCTAGCATTTGGTGGCTATCAGTGATATTACAGTTTAAGATACTTCCAGATGGATGCACAGATTAGGAGGAATTTTTAAATTGTGGGGGAATTTGGGGAGGGGTGTGTTTGTTTGGTTTGGCTGGAGCACAAAAATCTGTAGTTTTTCTTAAAAGTATCGCTAATGCCACATATGGACAGTGGATCAGAGAGGTTATGCATCATATTCATCTAGAAAAAATTAGATACACCATTAGGGGTTCCACTGAAAAATTCTACGCCACTTGGCAGCCATTTATTAGCTTTTTAGACGGTATGGAAGCTACCAATATACTGTATGTGTGTAACTCCAATATCTGCGTACCTTTTTGCTTTATTTATTTATTTAAATTAGGGTTTTTTTTAATCTTCTTTCCCCTGATGTATTGAAGTATATGTGAACTTACAGCTATGTGTGTATATGTGTACATATATATGTGTATATATGTGTCTGTACATGCACTTTGTTTGAGGGGGATTTGTGTATTTTTGTATGTATGTGTATTGTGTCTGGTTGTATATACATTTGGCGAGGGTCCAGTACTTGGGGTGGGTGGGTCAGAGGGCGGGTGGATAGGAACTGGATACAATTGTTTCATGTCTAAGTTGTATGTTTCTTGTATGTATGTATTGTACGTATCGCTAACACCACCTGTGAGAGAAGAAAAGCCGTCATTATTGGATTCCGCAGATTGAACACAATTTGATGTGGCCTTTTGAAGGTAAATAAAGTAATGTCGGCTATAATTGTTGCACTGGTCCCACCTACAGGAACATAATACTACAACCACAGTGTCTCTGCTTTTCCATTTCCTTTTTTGTTACATTTTATGAGAGCGCAAGGAAGAAATGCAGGTCCAGAAAACATATACCTGAATTCTGTCTGATCCCATTTAAAGTAACACAACTGGCTGCCAATTTATTGCCTTTTCATTATAACATTCGTACTGTTAAGCAAACGCCTGCTTCCTTTTCATCCACCCCTCTCATCACATATACAATTATCCACTCAGTGTGCTGGGCCCAGTGTCAGACCTGCAGTACCCGCGACGTCATACTCACATTAGCCCTTGTGAGTTACCAGTTAGTCCTTTTTCTGTCCAGAATAAATGCCGGGGGATATTTTCTCTCTCCATATGCCAGCAGGTAGAATTTTAATAACTGACGGCCAAATTATAGAGATTCTGCTGAAAGCCGACAGGTTAATAGCCTCCATAGAAGACAGGAGAAAATGTGTGAGTGTGTGTGTGTTTTCAGAAAGCATACAATCATGCAACCATATGAGTGAAAAGAAAAACTAAAGAAACATACAGCAGATTTACATATAAAGGAAGAAACTGCATTAAAGACCACATGCTTTTTTTTAATGCATTAAACTGCACCCATTCTCCCCTTTTAAAGAGTACAGCATCCCCTGCTCTTGCTAATTGTGAGAGGTTAGCCATGCATTAAACTGATGAGCTGTGTGGGGGGTCCATTTACCATTAGTGCTCCTATGCATCTTAATGAGGAGATACACTTTTTAATAATGTAGCACGAATACATATTTTTGGATGTTAGAGTGAGAGAAATCCTAGTACAGAGGAAAAGAAATTTGTATAAAAAAAGAGCCAAATGCAGCTTCGGTTACATCCACACTAGTGTTTTAGCAAAGTTGAAAATAAATAAAAAATCCTCCTAACAAAGACGCTGGACTGAATTCTGAATTTTTGCAAATTGAACCAGCTCAGCTGCTGTGAATGCAGTCAGTGGCTTCATAATAAAATACCAGAATTCAACTGCTCAACAGCTGCCGATGGAGAAAACAAAGACAGAAACACCTGTAACTCAGTATCCATGTTGAATTAACAGCTGGGAGTCAAGGCTGATGTCTTGTTTTCCTCTAGAAATGGTCAAGATGAATTGGAGAAGGATTCGTAATCACTGATAAGACCCAAACAGTGAGTGAACGCAGGTGTCTGCATCATCATGTCTCAAAGTCTCCATTTTTGACTGTCCACTTTACAGCACAACCCTGGAGACCGTCAACTAAAATAAGAGCAGCAGCGTTTTCAAACGTCCTGCGGATGCTAGGTGTGTATCAGGTTGTGTATTTGGACTCACATGCAACACACTCAGGTAAAAGTCAGAAATATTCTTTATTATGATTATAAGAGAAGCAAGCTGTAGTGAGGAAGATCTTGGGTGAGCAGGTGCATGAGCCAGATATGTACCCAGGTCTCAGATGAGGCAGGCAGGACACCTCAGGGCCAGAGAAGCAGCGGTTCAACCCCTGAAACCAGCCTGGAGACGGACTCCGACACAGACTGGATCTGGACTCTGACACAGACAGGTACACAGGCGGGGAACAGAACTCGGAGAAACTGAATGCAGATATCCTCATTAGTGATGTTATGTCTGACACTCAAACCCCGAAGCCTGTACCAAGCAAAGGGGGCGTGTCCAAATGAAGCCTGTCTCGGGGCCTGTATCGTTTTTCAGTGTATCGTGTAAAAATACAGACAAAATTACAACTGAGGCCTCATTTGCTGAAATCACGTGACTGCCTCATTATGCGATTCAGTTTGCTTTATCAGTCCTGTTAGCGAATGATTTCAAATTCTAAGACTAGGGAAGTTATATCAAAAAGAAAGAATCACCTGAACGACAACACTAGTCGCTTTTCCCTTGACCCTAAAATTGCAAGAATAAAACTTGTGCATAAAAATGTACCTAATGGAAAAACAACACTTTCGCCAAAACCCTCGTGTTTCAATCAAAAGTTTTTGCACAAGCAAGAGGAGGTTTTTAAGGAGCAGCAAAACTGCTATAGAAAAACCTTTTTCTGCAACTAGAGGCATGTGAATTAAAAAAAAAAAGGATGTTGATGGACATTACAACATGCGAAGAAAAAGAGTTTTCAGAGAAACATAGCACTGTTTGCGTGGACACACCAGGAAAATGAATTATTTTGGAATTTGGTACGAGATAGAGGGGTAATGTATAATAATAATAATTATAATAATAATAATAATGACTATATCTGTAAATCAACACATTATTTACATTTGTCACCATGTTTAGGGAATGACTTCTTGTGTCATCTCATGATAATAAACAAATCATCGCATTTGTGATGTAATGAAAATACTGATATTACACACTTCTATTTTTTCGACATTTAGTAAATATCGGAAAAGTTTTGTGCTTAAGTCCAATGGAAAAATGACCATTGTCAAAATGTTTTTATTTCTCAATAAAAATCAATAAAGCACCTCCCACTGGCCACCCAACTTGCCCAATCTCAAATATATATCCCAGTCACATAAGCACTTTCTGTAACTGTTTATCCACAAACTATATATATATATATATATATATATATATATATATATATATATATATATATATATATATATACATATAGTACAGGGTGGGGAAGCAAAATTTACAATATTTTGAGGCAGGGATTGAAAGACAGTGTATGACCAATTAGTTTATTGAAAGTCATGAGAATTTATTTGCCACAAGAAAATTGACATAATAGAAAATGTTTTTATTCTATGTGTCCTCCTTCTTTCTCAATAACTGCCTTCACACGCTTCCTGAAACTTGCGCAAGTGTTCCTCAAATATTGGGGTGACAACTTCTCCCATTCTTCTTTAATAGTATCTTCCAGACTTTCTCGTAATAGTTTTTCTCATAGTCATTCTCTTCTTTACATTATAAACAGTCTTTATGGACACTCCAACTATTTTTGAAATCTCCTTTAGTGTGACGAGTGCATTCAGCAAATCACACACTCTTTGACGTTTGCTTTCCTGATTACTCATATGGGCAAAAGTTTCTGAAAAGGTATGGATAATAGTGTTAAGTATGATTATGACATCAATATATGTTTGGTTTCAAAACAATTGATGTAGTGCCTGCTGAGAAAAAACAACTAAATGTTCATTGTAAATTTTGCTTCCCCACCCTGTACATATATGTGTCGAGGCCCAAAACGGAATCTGGCCCGATTCAGAATCGGGCCGGCCCAGAATGGAATTCTATTCTAGGCCGGTCTAGAATGGAATCCTGCTGCTATAATGTTATTTTTATACCATGTTTAATGCAAATGATCCATAATTCCATAATTTGTCATAATTTTACATTTTCAGTCTTACATACCTTGAGTAACTATTGTCAATTTCAGTCGATTTCACTGTACCATATATTGGTGGGGAGTACCACTAGGTTCTATTTGTAAATAAAGTGTATTATAGTTTACAATTAAAATGTTGTTTGTTTCATTTTTTTTTCACACATTTGCAAATTCCATGTATTGATTTTTGTAATAATTTAGATCATTTGCATTAAACATGGTATAAAAATAACATTATAGCAGCAGGATTCCATTCTAGGCCGGCCTAGAAAAGAATTCCATTCTGGGCCGGCCCGATTCTGAATCGGGCCAGATTCCGTTTTGGGCCTCGACATATATATATGGTACATATAACAGCCTGTAGATAACATGATTGGAGCCCCACACCTGGAACATCACATTAGAGGAATATGGCTTCTGTGTGAATATAGTCTATTCCAATATTCAGTCTGCTGGTGTAATTAAGATACACTGGGTAATGGAAGCATGTATTTAAATTGGTCTTTCAGCTGACCAGATAGCACTGATGAGTGTGTTTATATATTAAGTGAAGCTGCCACAAAGATTCAAAGATGATGTGGAGGCTTTACCGATGATATGAAACAGTTGACTTTGAATGTAAGGCAGATATATGAGAGTAGACTGATCAGGCCTACAAGAATAATAAACTAATACCATATAGTTTAGTGATATTATTTCATGGTGCTTTTCTTGCTTTGATCTCTTGAAAGTTTGTTTCTGAGTCAGAGGCAGTTGCCAAACAAAGCCATTTTCCTCCTAATCTGTATGTTTTAAATGTCATTTTAATGTCAGAACATTTTCCAAAAATAAGTGGAACAATGGGTCACAGTTGGAACAATCACATGACAGTGGAAAAGGAAGTAATTTATAGTGAGCTGTCTTCTTCTTAAGTGTCTGTGTAAGTGTTATGAGACATAACTGTATCTGTTGATATTTATTAAAGCAATGCAGTGGCAGGCCGTGCATTTGGTACCTTCAGTGGAGACTTACTCAACTTAATCCACCTCTTAATACCACTAATTTGACATCACAATTATAGAAAACAATACTGTACAAAACACCGCAAAATAACAAGGTGTGGAATTAAAGAGAGAGAGAAAGAGAGAGAGAGACATTTGTCATATTGAGGGTGAAGCCCATTATTATTAAAACAAAAAAACCCAACTCCAAACCTTTACACTGCGACCACAACTGTACCATGTATATCATCTGGAGCAGTTCACAATCAATTCTTATCTATTAACGGGGCAAAAACATACACATTTTAAATAAAAAAACATCATAGCCTACTCATCAGAGATGCTCATTATTTATTTACAAAACCCATCCTCCTTTCTTTAAAAACTTCAATGACTGTGTTGTAGAGGTGATCTGAGCGTTTCAGTTCCATCAGTAAGGAATTTTTCTGTCCATGGGGGCCAAGGCTGAGAGTCTCCTCTGTCCAGTCGTATTCCTGACATAAGTTTATATTCTCTTAAGGGCAGCGAATGTCTACTCCACCAGCTAGCTAGTGTCAGGGTTGGCCGACCTCTCCTTTCAATGTCCAGCTTTTCTGGAAAAGTCCGCCTTGAAAATCGATTTTTAAGTTTATCCAAGACCAAATCATTTTCCTCTCCTCCAGCCATTGTGGGCATAAAAAAATCCACCTTACACGTATTAATAGTTCAATTAAATGCAATTAAATGAGTTGTGTTGGTATTAATCAAAAATAATATTTCCAAAGCTGTATCAAATAAGTTTTGCTCTTACCATCCAATCAGAGGAAGGATAAATGCTGACGTCACTGAGGGCCAGCTAGCTGGACCTGTGAGGTGAAACTGAAATCTGATCGGTTACAGAAACAGTCCTGACGCTGTACAGTTACAGTTCCATGAGCCTTCACTACTCATTCTGAAGGACCAGGGCAGATTAGCTTAACCCTGGGAACACAGAGACACTGAAACCTGATTGGACCAAATATCTAACATTCACATACGTGTACTGGAAACACAGCAGCCACAAGAAACACTAAGAAATGAAGAGAATAGTCTATTGGGAATAAATTAATACAATTTCATGGGACGAATATTATAATTTAGGTTGTAAATGTAGGTCAGTGTTTCTGATGATGTTTAGGCCAGCAGAGAAGGCCTTGCTGGCCCTGATGGCCAACCACTGAAGTAATGAAATTACTCGACTGTGTTTGATAGGACACTTGTTTCAGGCCCCTCAAGGCTTAACAGAAAGAAAAAAAAAAAAAAAGACCAATGGGTGTTACCACTAACTGCTAACTATACTCTATGGTGTATGTATGTTTCTGTCGCTGAGATGATGCTGATTATTTAAACAATCGTCTCAGTAATTATAGATATATTCTAACTCAACAACATAGATGTCCTGCATTCAGCCACTCATGAGCTGTGCTCTTCCTCAGAGGTATAAGGAGTTATGTTCATTGCATTAGAAAATGTAAACAACAAAACATCCTTTTGTCCTTGAGGTTTTATTGTTCTGTAATGTGAGTGAAAAACTGAAAAAAAAAAAAAAAAAAAAAAGGCAACAAACAATGGTCTGTCACAGACGAGGAGGAAATTCAAACAAAATGATTCTATGTACTTCACAAAAACATACACAAACACACCTTTTCTCTGACTACAAAAGACCGTCATTACTATCTACACCAACAGATTCCAAAACACATCCACTAAAAAAGAGCCATAGTCTACTTTCTATGCATTGGGTGCAATTCACAACATTGCTGCAGACTTTCTCTATGCATGAGTAACAGCCAGGAAGCAATCTTTACTGATATTGTCGATGCACCGTACTCAAAAGAGAGAAAATTGCTCAGAGTGAGTTGACACTAAAAAAGAAACAAGGCTTTGGCTCAGAAATAAGTCTTGAATCTTTGCAACTTTGGAAGTTGAAGTCAACATTTATTGCAGTTTTAGAGTTACGGTTAAAATGTAATGCAAATAAAAAAAACATACAAATGGTTAAAGATGCTCTCGTAAATTATATATTTTATTTCTTTTCATGCCTGAAGGAAAGGTTGTCATTATGGACCTTTGCAATGGCTACCGTGTTTTCTTTCTCTTTTTTTTCTGTCAAGCCTACTCTGCTTGTAAATTGCTTCAATTTAGCCTTTTGACTGTAAAATGAAACGTCTCAAATGAATTGCCTCTTCATGAAAAAGCTTGGTTTTGATTCTGACACATGCAATCACATTAAGAGAGCACTACATTCCACCTGTTCAGTTCCTATTCAAGCCTGTCAATTTGGCAAATTTCAAAAGCCTGTTGATTTTTAGCATAAGCAACGTTTTCCCCCTAAAGCTGCCACTTACCTATCAAGCAAACCAAGAAAGTGTAAAAAAAAAAAAAAAAAAATCACAAAGGTACACATTCATACACAGAAACTACAGATCATTACTTGGATAAAAGAACTAGCCACAACTGACAGAAAGGTGTTAAAAAATGAACAAGGACATGATGTAAAAAGAGTGCCAGTGATGGAACTCACTTTTGTATCAAATGTGTTGAAGCCACTTATGAAAAAAGTCAAGGCAATCTTTTCAATTTGACTTGTCCTGTCAAATAAAAAAAATGTTTTTTTTTTTTTTTTTTTTTTTTTAAGTCTGTTGTAAGAAAAAAAAAAAGTAAATTACTATTGGCTTAAGGGGTGCAGTTGTGAAGGAGAAATCTTTTCTCTGAAATGAAGCATTTATTACATTTCTGCAATGATGAATAACAAAATATAAAGTAAAGTTTGTTTTTTTAAATAAATAACTTTGTCACCAGTGGTTTTGTAGTGAAGCCCACCAAGACAGAGACAGGACCAACATCATATTCTGAATCAATCTATCTATCTATCTATCTATCTATCTATCTATCTATCTATCTATCTATCTATCTATCTATCTATCTATCTATCTATCTATCTATCTATCTATCTATCTATCTATCTATCTATCTATCTATCTATCTATCTATCTATCGTATATATAAAAAATATCTATACAAAACATAAGAATAACAGTGTGGAAATTTTAAATAAAAACAATTTAATATATAAACAACAACAAACAAGTCAAATGACATCAACAAATTTGTATCTAACTAAAAAAAAAAAATCAAGCCACATATTTTTAATGTTTGTGTGAAAGTTTGAAGGAGTAAGTGATGGCTCCAGTGAAGAAAAGTGAACATATAGACATTTTCTGCCTTTTTCTGAACTATGCTCCATGTTGTTTGTGTTGATCCTGTCTTCATGTGCGTCACAATAAGCATCTGTGTGAAACACAACAGTGGAACCAATGTTTAGCAGCAGCAAAATTAAGCAAACAAAGTTTTGATTCAGGAAAATCGTAATCAAATCATTTTTTAAATTAATTGTAGTTGATTATTTGATCAACTGTTTAACTGATTTCAGTGCTAGTAGATTTTACCCTGCCTTTAAAAACATGTATTTGTATAATGGCCATGTATATTGGCTATTGGCATGTGCTAATACTAATGCTAGGTACTGCGTGTGTGGATAAGGATGGGTAACATGCAAATGTCGAATTTCCCCACAGAGATGATAAAATAAATTAACCTTTAACACCTTGAAGGGAAAGATGAGTGATTGAGTCACAAAGAGATGAGTCTCAAGTGGGTAAAAAGATGCACGGGCCTCTCTGATCTGCAGACTTACCCGGTGCCTTACTGGGTCTCCAGTCCCTGCTGTCTCTCATCCATAGACTGTACACAGTTAGTGGACAGAGGAACCATGATGGCAATCATTGGTTTCTGAACAGCCAGTTTGGAGCCACTAGTTGGCAGTTTGGCTGTGTTGGAATCACAAGTGACCATATTTGGACAAAAAAGCTGCATGGGCGCAAGGGAACATGGATGAGCTACTGCTAAGTGAAAGCTTACTGGTGCAATAAAAAAGTAAACTTCATCAAGCATAGTGTCATTTTACAGTCGTTAGTAGAGTTGGTTAAGCACAACGAGAGTCAAGATGTCTGTCAAGAAAAATGTTTTTTATTAAAGTCTGATAAAAAGTCTTCTATTGGACTTAATAAATACATGAAACCAGAATGACTCCTGCTAAAACAAACTGAAACATCTGCTGTTTTAAGAAACTTCTGAATTGGCTTTATTTCAGAGCTGAGGTCCTCGCGTCCTGCTCTTACCCAAATGAGGGAACGTTACCATGACGTGTGATGTTTATACTGGAGCTGACTTTACCTGAGGTTGACGTTGCATCCTTTATATTCTCTAGCTAATTTTATGTGTGCTGCCTGCATTGTTTTATCACTAGTAAAATATAAAATTCACATTTACATTTGTCACCACATGCCCTAAGCGCCTCACAAACCTAACCCTACAAAATTAGGTAGTTGTGTGTCTAGATAGGTGGCAAATAACTGACAAGCAGCTGAAACTAGATACACAGGTTGTTAAATTAATATGTATCACTAAAGTTCACAAATATCTTTAGTTGAGTGATGAGAAAAATGCCAAACATCTAAAAGACATGTCCGACAAGTCCAGTATACCAACTTGGACCTAATTCATGCTGGGATAGACTCTGGAAAACTAAGTGGAAACTGAAATAAATTAAAATTGTGAAATCAAAACTATGCACATAAATGAGCGTAGAAAATATATGCATGTAGGAGGATTCAGGCACGAGTCCATACAGATAATGAAACAGTTCATCCAGTCAGTAGTGCAGTTCCTACACAGTACTAACCTGGGGAACCTCCTGTAGAATTCCTGTTTCCCTCCCTTGCCTCAGCCCTCTCTGCTTCTCCACCTCCGATTGCTTCTTACCTTCCCGTCCTCCCTGCCTCCCCTCCTGTCCTCTCTCTGATAAACAAACAGTACAACAGCTGGAAGTGGATTCCTTCATCCAGGCTTGGCTAGCCACCAACTTTTTCTCTGCTATTTTAAGCTCCTACCTCCTTTTCTCTCTGTTACGCTCTCAATTTGTTAGAAAACATAACAGGTACTGACAGATGTTGAATACCTGCTTTACTCCTTGTACCTGTCTCTATGTTTGACTCTTTCCATCCTCTCTTGTTTATTGGCAAAATTTTGTCCATGAGCCATTGACACAGATGTTGAATTTTATTCACAGGACCCAATTCTCTCTCTCTCCCTCTGTCTCTCTCTCTCTCAGTATCTGTCTCTCTGTGTCTGCACCTGTGCAGAGTCAGTGCCAAGCTCCTGTTGAGTCTAAATGGGAGGTCCAAGCATTCCCGGAGCTTAGCTCATGAAAGCAAATCTCCCATCATTATAGACTGTAGTGTAAGCTGTGGCTAGGGCGGCCCTGTTTGGAGAGTCGCCAGAAACTAAATGATAGGAGAGGTTGTGGAATGCAAAAAATATGCAAATACCCACATGCATGTGTACATTCTTAAATACATACTGTACATTCAGATGCACATTAAATGTAGACTGTTTAACTCTGACCTGCAACCTTCAGTGTAGATTTGGGAGGATTTGGGATACGTCCACTTCAATATATAGAACCTGCTTCCAATAACAATAGATTTGACTCTGAAAAAAAGTTTCTTCATAAATACTGTAAATTCATTCATTTTGGCTGATAAAAACATGCTCAACAGGCTTTTTATTTTTTTTTTCACTTGGCCAGTTAGTCAAATACTGCATCTCAATTTTCAACTTTGGTGCAGCCAGTTATTGATGGCTGTAATGTAGGCCTATTTACACTTCAATGAAATTCACAGTTGTTTTTTTTACATGTAGTTTATAAATGTATATTTTTTGTCAGTTCATAAGATGTTTTTGAAGGTTTGGTTGCTTCTTCTCATCATGAAAACGACATATTGTTTGCTCCTGGAGGATTCTGTGGGGTGTCTGTCAATTGGCTTCAGAGACTGGGTTCGACCAGCTCTGTATGTAAAATGTCATGAAATAACTTTTGTTGTGATTTGGCGCTATATAAATAAAAATTGATAAATTGATTGAGTGATGCCCATCCGTCCCTTTATTCCCATTGCTCTTTTGTATTATACATACAAGAACTGAATTGTCTATTAATTCAAATTTGATGCATCTATTAACAACTGTTTCATCTCCCTTGTATGACATTATTTTCTCTGTTCAGACATTATACGCTTTCCTGAAAACACTCCATCTCAAAATTAACTACAAACATCTCCACCAGCACAGGCAAAATGAGTTTCAGGTGTTCAACAGAAGGATTTTTTCGAGTCAGTGAAGCACAGCTGTGCCTGTTTTACTTGGCAGGAATCTGTGGTTGCTCGTCTTTTTTCCCCCTTTGACCAATGATTTTATCAGCTTTTTCAAATATTTATTGCAGAAATATCATGCCCAATGTCCTGAAGCTTGATGTTCTTTTGAGAACTAGATGTTGTACACATAGGAAAGTGTCTTTACACAATAACTTTTGTATGCAACACAGTATCTTGTTCATATGCTGGTAATATTGTACAGTAAACATATTTACATCTCGACACATGAGCAGTGCAGCTTAAAAACTTTCCATTTCCATCCACTTTTTTTTGCAGTGGTTTCTGTCAATGTATTGACTCCAAAGCTCAAGATCTTAATGCCATGACTAGAAATATGTGCATCAAGTCCAATTTCGGATGAATTCAAGATGCATTGTTTCTAACTTTTTTGCAACAGTAAAAATGATCCATCCAACTGTAATTTCAAACGGCCTTATGCATGCAGTGGATGATTTGTGATTTACTGGCAGGTTGATCGTTCTCTAATCTATTCCTCCCAAGTGTCTCTTATGGTGTGTTTTTTTTTCCAAGTCTCACAACCACATCTCATTTCAGTATGAACAAAGCTTTATTCTGCCACTGGGGCTGAAGTGTAAGCGAAATGTGTATCTGGAAGCAGAACAAGAAAGAGCAAGTGGTTTAAGAACAGACCTGGTTTTATTTTATTCAATTTTTGGTGGAAAGAGTTTGTGAAAGGGTCATGTTTTTATGGTGCTTTCCCCCCTACCTCATTAGGTCTGGACTTCCCAGCTTGATCTGTACAGTGTTAATGGAACAATTCTAGGATAGTTTGGTCTTTCAAACCAATCACAGGCTTAATAACAAAGAACACAGACAAAAAGGAGGACGACACCTCATACGTAGATGACGAGGGTAGGAGTGAGGACCTTAGTTCAATAGTGAAGCTTATCCTGCACTATCTTAAACTTTTATTACCCCTGATGGTTGCTGTGTTTGTTTCCTAAAAACCAATTGTTCCCATAGATTTACACTGAACTTCTCTCTAAAAAATATATATTTTTTCTTCCTCCCAGGAGCCATTCCGGTCTCATTCATTTTATTTTTGACCACCTAATAAGTGATCTGGCCCATCTTTAAGTTTTCTTTTCTATTAATGGGACCTCAGGTTGAATAAAAACTCTAATGTCTACTGGGTCTGGCTTTGATTGACATGTCTGTATGACAGCTGTGTCAGATTTTCAGTTATAATTTATTTAATAAACCATTGTTTTTCCTGACAGACAGCTCTACTGTGGTTATGGTGAATATGTTCTTCTACCAACACTGCAAAATTACTTTATTACACAGTGTTGACCGAAATTGACCATTTTACTGAGTTAGCACTTAGCATTAGCTCACAGCTCTAACCTCTCTGTCCTTTAATTCAAATATATTCAATTCTGTCTCCAAAAGCCAATATGATGATAGAAAAATCACAAACTACTGTCTTCAACATGGCAGTTCAAAAACCAGTAGGTTACGTCATGGTTCTCTGTCCACTAAATATTTATCTACAGTCAATGGTTCGGCCAACAAGACACTAAAATGACTTTGGTAACTAATGCTTGATGAACTTTACCATTTTACACATTCAGTAACTTATTGTTTAGCATTAGCTCACACATGACCTCCCAAAGATGGCTTTTTCCCCTCATACTCCTGCACTTCCACCCCTTTTGTCCAAATATGGTCACTTCTGGCTCCAAAAATCCAACATGGTGATGACCAAATCACAACCTGCCAGTTTCTAAACAGTGGTTCACAAACCAATGGTTAACATTACGGTTTGTTCATCCAATAATTATGTACTGTCAGCTACTCAAATTGTAGTATGAAAGAAGAACTGACCAAAGCAAATGCAAAAAAAACAAAAAAACAAAACAAAAATCATGAACATGGGCCGGCTTGAGCAAGACACAGGCACCCAGTTGCACTCAGTGATTTTGTGTGTGAACGGGGAATGTAACACTGTATATTTCATGGCAAAAAAAAAAACAAAAAAAAGAAGAAATGATACATAAAAATGCAATTCCAAATAAATAGTATAAGTGAGACACTAAACTTCAGCAGTAGACAAACACATAAAGTTGATTATTTTCAATAGACTTTATTGTTTGCCATCTAACTGCACTGCATTTTCATGTATTGGATCAAACTGTACCACATCACAATAGGGGTGAATTCTATTGTGTTGCATTGTTTATTGCTTTACATGTATTTTTAATGTACCAGATTGTTGGCAATGAATGGAGATGTGTACATCAGCTTCATGGATGCAGATACAGTTTCACCTGCTGATGTAAGAACCGTCCATTTCATGCTCAGCCAGACCCATTTTTATTCACTGGTTTTTTTTTGTTTTTTTTTTGCGTTTTTGTCTTTCCTACAATCATGTAGACATCTCTAAAGCTTCAAACAGGTGACATTCAATTAAACATCCAGTATAGATACATGTGAAAACATAACATCCGAGTTCTTATGTTTTTTTTTTTCTTTCTTGGTTTGTATTAATTACATTCTGTATGTATGTATGGATGTATAATTGATGGTTGCCATTGTCTCCTGCAGGTAAATTTTGTTTCATATGTCAAACTGAAAATAAATAACAGATGGAAAATGAGAGGAAAATTAACCATGGAGGGAAAAGAAGGTAGGAGGGATGGTACAAGTTGAGGATGAAAATGAACAAAATGTAATATGTGTGTATGTGTGTGAGTGTGTACCAGGGGAGAAGAGTACAGGGAGGAAAAGGATGGAGAGGAGCGAGATAGCTGAAAATGAGTGTGAAACAGATCGGGAGGCTGCGTACAGAAGCAGCAGATGGACTGGGGAGCAGCAGAGCGAGGCACAGGAACACAGCCTTTGTTCTCCCTGCTGTCTGTCTGTCTGTCTGTCTGTCTGTCTGCCTACCTTTTCTGCTGTTGGTTTGTTTGGAAATGTTTTGCGCTCACCAGTATATTCATGTTCATACCTCCACATGTCATTTCTCCCACCCTCTCCCGTCATCACTCTTTCTTTTTCCTCGTCCCTTCTCCTTTTTTTCTAATTCCAGTTTCACTCAGATCCTCCCAGATTCTCCTTTACTTCTGTTTTACCATCTCTCAGTTACTCAAGTTATTGCTCTAAGTTACTTTTTACAACAACAATCCCACCATCGTCTTCCTCCTACCTCCACTACACGTGAATCCCCAGGAGATCATGTAGTCCACTGATCTCTCACTCGCCCTCTTTCTTTCATTACCCCCTTCTTCTGCTTGCCTTTCTCTCTGTCTGTCTCTTGGTTGCCCAAAGCCCAGATGTTATGGCACATGCCATTACACCTACACACCATTACTCCTACTGTCTCACTGGGGTGAAAATACGCACGTGGCACAAATCATCTGTGACAACCCCTCTAGAACAGTAACACACACACAGACACACACAGACACACACACACACACACACACACACACACTCTCACAGTGTTGGGTTTTCATTTAAGAGGCTTCATGTTGCTCATTTACTCCAAACTAACCTTAATACAAGGCACCCTCACATGCAGACATGTACAGGGTGGGGAAGCAAAACTTACAATATTTTGAGGCAGGGATTGAAAGACAGTGTATGACCAGTTAGTTTATTGAAAGTCATGAGAATTTATTTGCCACAAGAAAATTTACATAATAGAAAATGTTTTTATTCTATGTGTCCTCCTTCTTTCTCAATAACTGCCTTCACACGCTTCCTGAAACTTGCGCAAGTGTTCCTCAAATATTTGGGTGACAACTTCTCCCATTCTTCTTTAATAGTATCTTCCAGACTTTCTCGTAATAGTTTTTCTCATAGTCATTCTCTTCTTTCCATTATAAACAGTCTTTATGGACACTCCAACTATTTTTGAAATCTCCTTTGGTGTGACGAGTGCATTCAGCAAATCACACACTCTTTGACGTTTGCTTTCCTGATTACTCATATGGGCAAAAGTTTCTGAAAAGGTATGGATAATAGTGTTAGGTATGATTATGACATCAATATATGTGTGGTTTCAAAAGAATTGACGTAGTGCCTGCTGAGAAAAAACAACTAAATGTTCATTGTAAATTTTGCTTCCCCACCCTGTAAGTAAGCAAAGTAACTCTATACATGATACGGCTTGGAAAGTAGAATAAGTATTAAGTTAATTTTAAAACATCAGAAACCAATAGAGAACTTAAGTCCCACCCATTCTACTGTGCCTCATGAGATCTAACTTCAGAAAAAATATGAGTGGTGGTCAGTGGGGAGGGACCATTCGAACTGTGCCACCATCTACACATGATATTTATCATTTCTTTTTTTTTTTTTTTTCTTTTTTATCAATTTTATTATTGCGACTTGGTGGTGCAGTGGATAGTACTGTCGCCTCACAGTGAGACGGGCCTGTGATGAACTGGTGACACATCCAGGGTGCACCCCGCCTTCACCCAAAAGTAACTGGAATAGACTCCAGCACCCCACCACCCTCTCAAGCATGCAGCGTTACAGAAGATGAATGAGTTAATGAATTTTATTATTGAATTTTGGTATACATATTGAACATTCAGTATTCACTTGCACACTGTTATTTTGAAAGGAAATACATATTGATATACAAGATACATAAAAAAACCCATTATGAATAGTCAAATATAAACATGCATTGTGCCTTAAATTTTGTTATATTTTATTGTACGGTTCATAGACAACACTTTCAAATGTTCAAATTCAAACACGAGAAAACAAAAATGATAACATAATAATACAATGAGGCTTATGATGTTTATTAATTAAAAAAAAAAAAAAAAGTTTTACCTGTCAAGAAAGTCTCTGTTTGGGGTCAAGACAGTTGAAACATCTAGTTTTGTGTGAAATTATGGAAGGAGTGTGATAGTTCATATAACTATAATAACAGTGAACTGGACTTAAATTACTGCAGCACCCTTACCACACTCCTTCCATAATTCCAGCCCCCCCACCCATACTCCAAATGGCTCTCTCGTCTAATATGATACATCACCAAATACCAAAATAGCTGTTACATATTTCATCTCATTTTTTGAGAGGGAGGTACGAGAAGTATTACAAGAAATGAAAATCACCACAAGTCTGGTCATGTCTGAACAGATCATGGAGAGAGAGAGAGAGAGAGAGAGAGAGAGAGATACAATGATGCCATCTCTGAGACTTTGAGGGGTGTAATCTTTCTATTCATGTATTTTCAGTCGGATAGTTCAAAAGTTTTATCACAAATTGTGACTTTCTTGACTGTTAAAGTATATTTCAAACTGACAAATATCATATGTGTAAATGATTCAGAATTTAGATGTAATAAAGAAAAATACTGGTCTCTCCTCTTTGACTGTAATACAATTTTTCTTCAAAGACACTTCCACATGTCTCTGACATCCCATACAAGCAGCCAAAACCTCCCGTCATGGGTTTGATTTTCTACGGCCTGTAAACACAACCAAGAGAAAAGCAAAAAAAATCTCATTTCCTTTTAAATCCCTTGAATACTTACAATTTGCTGAAATTACTGAACATGCTGAGATGTTTTGCTCAATGACACCAAAACACTTATTGTCCACTGAGGCTTCTTCATCCTTGACTATTCACACTCACATATACTACTGTTGCATTTACTTGAATATTTTCAAATTCTTTACATTTCAAGCTTCAGAGGTAATTCTCATTCCACAGGGATGTGAAATGTCAACGCTGGCCGTAAATGTGACCAGTAAAGCCAGCATGGTTTTTTTGTGTGTAGATGTGATGCAAAAGTCAGATAAAATGACAAATCTGAAAAAAAAAAAAAGCTACAGTAGTTAATGACAGCAAGAACCTAACCTAAACAACTAGTAGCATGTACATAGAACACATTTAAAACAGTCAGGAGACAATAAATATTCTGAAAAAAGATGTCAAAAGGTCATGGTGAAGGGCTGTTACATTGAATTTACAATGAAAATCATAAATCTATTACTTCTCTAAAATGTATGCATGCATCAAACAATAATTCATGTATCGTTCAATATGTTCTGTTCAGGTTAGTTAAATGCTCAGTTTTCATAAATCCTTTTGTTATTTAAATCTGAAGCAGCAATTGAGTGAACGCGTGTGTGTGTGTGTGTGTGTGTGTGTGTGTGTGTGTGTGTGTATATGCATGTAAGATTGCATCTGAGGTGTCCTCCAAAGATGATCTTAGCTTTCCTCACAGTAGGGGAGTGCAGTACCATGCCGTGAACAAAGGATTAGGAGGAGTCTGTATGTGTGTGTGTGTGTCTGTGTGACTGCACACATAACCCTATATCCTCGGGGCTGACTGCTGCCGAGGCTCTATTCTCTCACCATCCATCTCTTGCTGTGTGTGCATGTGAGTGTGTGTACACGCTTGCGCACTGATGCTATCATCATATTAACATAGATGACAATCTGGCGCGAAGGTGCTGATCAAAGATAAATTTCCCTCCCTGGCTCGCCTCCCGTTAATTACGCCATCTGTGTAGGAACGTAGCATCCCGAGTGTGGGGGAGGCCGATCCGTCAAACACTCCCTCTCTCCGGCGCCGACAGGAATTCACAGGAGACTGATCGCCTCCAACCTTCAGATAGGTTACGCACACATGGCCGCGAGGGCACACACATTTAGTGCTCAGTAACATATACTGGTTTCCTCCACAGTCCTTGAGATGGTTGTGCTGTAAAACTGAAAACCTCACACCAACATGTGTGCACACAGCCCTTTGCTCACCTCTCACCACCACTCACACATTTCAACACTGGCTTCTCATCTAAGTCAAATCTACGACAAGTTGCCATTTGGCCAGTGTCAAACACAGCTTCCACGTTCATTTGCACTTTATTTAAGTGGAAGCCAGTAGAGCTGCAACAAATAAAAGTGTACATCTGGAGTAAGATCCTGAAACATCATGTTCAGCATTCAGCCGTCTAATCCAGTATTAGAAGATACATAAATATATCTTCTAATACTAAATAGTTTTGGTAAAACTGTGTGTAGTACAAGAACACAATCATTTCCTGAATTGAGGGAAAAAAAACATGTCATTCAGGCAGAAAGTACTGTAACATAGGTCAAATAATTGGTTCAGTTTAGGCTTTTTTCTCAGCATACCTTTATGCTGAGAAAAAAGCCTAAACTGAACTAATGCACTAACACAAAAACAATATTCTTGCCATTTATATTTAATATGATAGTAATTCTATCAGTGACTAACAAAGTAATTGTATTAGAGTTTACATGAGGGTAACATGGAGCACCATTCCCAGTAGTTTAGATACTAATTGACAGATATACGTCTGGTGAGCACAAAGGAAGAAGACCTGGCCTCGTGAAGCTGTGTTTATAATGTGTTTATCACATGACAACACAACCTCCTATCTCCTAACTGACACCGGAGATCGACATATCAGATTAGTTTATGACGATATCTCAACATCTGAACAGGCGCTAGAGCAAATGACACAAAACACCACTGATGTAATGTTAAAAATGTGCAAACAGCTGTGACAATGCCATGATTATGGTTTGATTAGAGTGACTGAATTGATCAGTTTGGGGTTCGAAAGAACTGTGATATAAGGATATGCTGGTCATCAATGTGGTTACCACAACAATCGTATGGTTTGAACATATTCAGTGTGAGGGCTGTCCTAGATGAAAGATGAGAAAATGCAGCAATATTTTTGGTTGTGGATAAAAAAAAAAATGGTGGCCCTATATCGCACTGTGAGCGACGTTCACTGATGTCATACTCTAAGATGTAACCAAAGTTCGGTATGACCTGTGTTAGTTCAGGCATACACACAAATACCACTTTTGGAATCGTACAGTCCTTAGTGTAGCTTCACTGTTTACATCCACAGCAGCACAGATGAAAGATGTGCACTAATGATGCTTCACTATTGTACTTTGACTTTTGTTGTAGCCTGACATTCACATTCAGTAGGTTTAATAACCACAATGTAGCCAAGTTTATTAGATCCATGTGTCACAGGCTAACTGACAATAACCTTATAAGACAGCTGAAAACCCACCATCTGAAGAACCAGCGTTATTATGTTCATGGTCATATCCACCTGAACTGAGTCTGTCTGTGAAAACGACACCAAGACATTCAGATATTTTACTAGAAAAATATATTGATACTGTTTTGATAGTTCTGCTGAGGTTGGGAATCACATGGTCATATTGGAACGAATGATAAAACATAATTGTAATTGTTACCTTCCAGTATCAGAGTTAAGCATACAGTGCAGCGAGACCAAAAGGAAGTTCCTTGGAGAGATGGTAAAATACAGAAGGGGGGGGGGGGGGGGGGGGGGGGGGTGGGGGGCTGGTGCCCCATGCCTCACGCTTATGCCAGATGTGTGGGGTGTTCTTTTACGAGAGGACGCTTGGCACAAAGTGCCACTGTGACGGAGAGGCACACGCCATTAATCTCCTTCCTCTGGGACACATGGATGCCACTGTGCTGTAGGAGTCGGCCATCCCCCCTTTTCTTCAACTCTCTTGTCCTTATTGCCTCCGCTGTCCCGTCACTCCATCAATCCTCCCATCTGTTACAGAGAGTTTTCCATTCAGGGCTTAGCGAAAGGGAAACTTCATCTTTTATTCATGCTTTGACATCCATCCATCCATTCATCCATCCATCCATCCATCCATCCATCCATCCATCCATCCATCCCACCCTCCCATCCGTACGTCGGTTTGTCCATCCATCCATCCATCCATCCATCCTGTCTCCCTTCTTCTTTAATCTCTTCCTCTTGCCCCCCCCCCCCCCAGCACTCCCACCAGTCCAATGAAACGGGCACAGCTGTGCAACCATTTGATGGGGGGGCCACACTGATCACATCGTTACGATTATTGAGTACATTAAACAAAGATGCTGAGAGGGGAGGGGGCTTCTTGTAACATTGACCACAAAGTTGCAAGATCAATACACCCTTTGTGGGAGAGACAGAGAACAGAAGATGAAAGAGCAGATTTCAGATATAACCCACCAGTAGGTAACATGAAAAAGAACACAATGAGAAAAGAGGATCTGGATAATTGGCTGGATAAATAATCTAATACATCTCCTACAAACTCCGCAATAATACATAGGAACTGTATTTAGTTATGCTAGAACTCTGAACATCAAGAGTGTCTTTTTCACATATATTTCCTGTTTTTGATGTGTATGTACTTTGAAAATTCTTTGACATCTTCCTGTTAAAGCCTCCTTCCCTTTGAATTCACAGGTCAGGCAAACAAAATCCCCTTTAACTATCAAGGCAAAATAAACACAAACAAACAGTGAGCTTAAAACACAGCTTCTGAAATAATATGTACATCCTCACTGAGTAATTAATTACCACATCAACCACCCACTGGTGTCCTTGGAGACGTTATTGGACGGCCGAACTTTAGTCGTTAAAATGCATGATAGAGAGACGTTGATGTGCACTCCGCTTGCTTTTGTTAAAGCATTTGATACACGCAAGAATCAAGGTCATCATTAAAATTTCAAAGACATCAAAGCGATACAGTCTTAAGTACTGATTAAATTGACCATTAAGAGAAAAAACTGAATTCACCGCTTTAAAAATTCTCTTTCATGAATCATTTTCTTGCGGTAAACCCATCAGGGAAAGGCTTTGTGGGGGAAAGCTAAGGAGTAAACATAACCAGAATGCATCAGAGAGAGCTGTTCTGTTCACTGATGCTTCAAAAGTGAATCAACTCTTGACTCTCAATGTATAATAACATGAAAATGCAAACCAGATATTTTCATTTATTAAATAGTTTTATGTAGCATCTTACACATGCGATAAGTAAAGTCCCCAGTAGTCTCTGAATCAAAACAGTAGAAAACAAGTTAATGTATTGACATCTTAATTCAGATTACATTCTGTGATCTATATTCATGTAATTTCATCCTGCTTAAATAAATAAACATAATAGCTAATGTAAGATTAGGTAACAAAGGGGCAGGTTGAAAGTGAGGCTGATGCAGATGTGTAACACTGTTGACGGCCACTGATGCTGTTTACATTCAACATCTCTATAAAAACAAAACTTTTCTAGTTTCATTTGTTTTATTTACACATAGCAATATGTTGATCTTTAAATCATTGCTCTATGAAAAAGATGCTAGTTTTAATTGAAGGTTTCAATGTCCATCAAGCTGAACCTTTGGAGCTTCTGTTCATTGAATAAAACATTTTTTCATACAGACATACAGCGAATTATTGTTCTGTTTAATACACAACACTAATAAGACCATCAATTTATTTTGGTATGCTAATGTTTGATGAAGTTTTACAGTAGCTCACCCCCAAAGTTAGACCGTTTTGTCCAAATATGGTCACTTCTAGCCTCTAAAAGCCAGTTGACGCTTGTTTGGTTTAAAACAACATTCCAAAAACATTCACAGTTGACCACATATTTTTCTCTGAATTTTAACATTGTTGAAAACATTTGATTTAACATAAGTCATGTTAAATATCATATCATAAACCATCAAAGACCTAGAATATTTTTTTGCAACTTCCAAATCATTTTTATTTTTAACATTCAGTCTTTAAACCTTTTTCAATATTTATCATCATTTATTTTGATATTATCCTCTGCATTTTGTATTTTCAGTGAAAATCAGGTACTTTCTTATATTTAATTTACTGATTATGTACATGCTCATAAAAGCGTACTTTCAAAGGTTGTTATATGAAGGAAGAGGGACTTTTTCAGCAAAATATATCATTAACAGAACATAAAAACAAACGTCTCCTTGCACTGTCATTTGGACCACATGGGTTTTACTGGTGAATCAACATTGGAGAAGTATGTTCCTTAGTCTCTGAACGTCCAAAGAAGACACATCTGATGGTGATGAAAAACTGAGAAACTGAATTTTTCCTGCAAGGATTAATGATTAAAAAGTTATTTTAGTTCAGTGGATTCTTTTGTTTGAGGTCACTGAGGATTAAGCAACCGACTGTAAATGTATGTCAAGATTCACTGCTTATTATTTCAGGAAGTTAAAGCTGTAAATGTGCATATTGTATGTCTTTGGCTTTTAACTTTGTTGTGGGAGCTCATCCTCTTTGTGTCTTCTGATACATTTTCGTTCATGATTATGGTGCACTTTCAGGTCCCAGGCTCCACTGACGAGCGCCAGGCTCTCCTAGGATTCTCCTGGAGTGTTCCCAGATGGCCTGGAGAACTCCTACCCATATCTGGACTGGCATCACTGCCAGACCCGCATTCACTCACAGAGCTCACAGACTGAGACTTGGCACACCACTCTAACCCAGGACAAAGGAGGAACTTTTGGAGGTCATCTCTGCGTTAAGACCAGCTGCACCTTTACCATTTGGGGATTTTACATTTGTCATATTCAAAGCTCTGGCAGGGAGAAGGAATATCTGGACACAGTCAATTATTGAGGATTTTATATTGTACAAGTGCAACAGAACAATACAAGTATAACTGATTGTGCTTTAAAGAGATGAACAAAAACAAATGTCTGTACTCAAGAGATTTCATTTGAGTTTTTCTTTTCCCCTCAAATTTGAAAAGTATTTTTCTGCATGAAATGACTTTCAGCAGTCACCTTTTCTTTTTTCTTTTTTACTAAATTCACAGTAACACATATGTCTGTACAAACCACATAACGTGCGCTTAGCAATTTTTTCAGTGAAGTTATTTTTTTTTAATCAGAACTCCAAATGTGGTGTCAGGAGAAAATGGGGGTGGGGGGCGGGGGGTGTTGAAGATAAGGACCAGAATTAAATGATACGGAAATTAGAGTAGGCGTAAATGACTCGACGAGGGTGAAGGACAGAATAAATTGGATTGGACTGATTCTGTACCCAACAGATAAAATCCTGCAGAGATTTAAAAAAAAAACAAAAAAAAAAAACAACTTCTAAGTTGTTACATAGAAGTAAATGTAAAATATGCATGTGCCTTTGTGTGTCCAGGGACTGTCATATCTATATCTGTAGATGCATCTGCAGATTCTAACCCTTTTGCTTCTCTGTCCTCACTCCCTTCATCTCTCTGTGCACACTCATACAGGAATGCCTTTGTGTACTGCTGACCTCACTGTCCTACACACTTCCTGTTGTTGTTTTCCTATAAGAGGTATTTGGGTGGGAATAGAAGATATATTTAGCAGAACACCTGCTGTTCCCTCATGGACATACTGAGCATCAACCATGTCATTTTCTGTATTCTGGTGATATGCAAGACTTTGGGCCTTTTTTGTATCATGTTATGGTGAAAATATCATTATATATGCAAAGCAGGGAATCCCAAATATTTTCATTTTAAGACCTACATATTCTGTTTTCCCTCTCTTATGGTCAACCATAACAACATTTATATGTATCATACATATTTTAGTGTAAAACTAAATAACAGCAATGTGAGAGCAATGTTCCGTCATGTTTCTAATGATTGAAACAGCTTTATTGTTTCTGACATGAGAAAAAAAAAAAAAAAAATTAAAATCACTTAATCATCAAGTCATAGGGGTGGTGGAGGTTATCCCAGCTAGCAACAGGCAAAAATGGGGTACAACCTAAGCATGTCACCAGTTCATCACAAGGTTGACATATGAGATGAACAACTGTGGCAACAGTTGGCAACATTTTTTGCAATGTTGCTTAAAATCCCCTTCACACGCCGATTGCAACCAAATAATTAAATGCTCTAACACAAAAACAACAAATTTTAGTCACCTGAGGAACGGGCAGGGCTGAAAAACACTATCCAATCATTTTAACCGACCCATCAAAATGATTGGTGACATGTCCATCAAAGTCAACTGTCATTTGTCCCTCCCCCTCTGTGTGTACCCCTCTTCGTGCACAAATCATGTGTTCTCAGAGGCTTGGAGCACTTGTTCAGGAAACAAAAGCCACACCCAGAGCTTGGCTATATTAGTTATATTAGGATGTAAAGTTCACCAGCAAACTGTTTTGTCACTAACATAAATCACTAGGGAATGTAACGTTAGCCAGATAGGTATGAATTGGGGCTGTTCTGCTGTCAAACGTAATAGGGAAATGCACAGATTACAGCGTTCAAAGAAAACTTTAGTGGCTGCTAGCCTGACATCAGTCTTTCTGGAATCAGCTGTTCTTACTAGCACGAGATTACTTAGAACATGTATCAAAATAACAAGTGAGAAGTCCGACTTCTAATCTGCTATACAGATATACAGACCTGAATTCAGAAGTATGCACAGATCACAGGGAGAGGAAGGGAGGGAAGATGCACAGGGAGGGGGGATTGTAAGAGCAGCAGGTTTTGGAGGAGAATGAAAGAGGAATGCATGGATCCATGGGTGGGTGGGGGGGGTCGATGCTGCGCAGTGCTCATGAACCCTTGGGAACAAGCACTGCACATTCTGGTACTCTGGAAACGTGGCTTTGGGGGGGAAGTCTGAAGAAAGGGGTTTGGACTTTTGAATTGTGTATTTTCCAAATGTTGCTCAAACCGTTTTTTTCAGGATCTCCTACTCCACCTTTAAAATATCCACCAATGACAAACTCACAAACGATTGCATAAATAGCAACTGGAAATAAAACCAATGTTGAAGTGTCAATATCTGCACCGGTGGACTGTCTCCATGGGCGACCATGTCAAAATGACCAATGATCCAGCTGATACACATGCTGAGAGCCTGGAATGGAAGTGGAACTGGTCTCTGTTCATTTCCTCTTTTGTGACAATGACTCCTTGGTTGAGTTTTTATATAACTTATCCAAAGCCACAAGGTTCTGAATAATTAAGGGTGTGGTCACTGTGACTGACAAGTGAGTTTGTGTTTTTTTCATGCTGTTTGTGCTTTACTAGCATCATCACAGCAATAGCCATGTTGTACATCTTTTGGTTTCAAATTGAAAAAATAGTCCTCAAGAGGGTGGTGGAGGTGCTAGAGTCTATCCTGGCTACCGATGGGTGAAGGCCATTCACACTTTTACATCAACAGGCGATTTAGATTGACCACGTAACCAATTAGGGTACATGTCTTTGGATGGTAGGAGGAAGCCAGAGCACCTGAGAGAACTCATACAAACATGGAGAGAGCATGCAAACTCCACACAAAAAGACTCACATTTACAAAGCAATGGGTGACATCATGGAGGGTTCTTCCATTATTTATACAGAGTCTATTTTATAGAGTCTATGATTAACTCATAAAGACCCAAACATCCATTACCGACCAAAACCACCTACTGATCTAAAATGTTTCATACCTGCTGATCCACTAATCCTGTCAAAACATGTAAATAATTGGTGTAAAATACAGTTTGTCATTTTTTCAGATATGACCCATTTGGATGTTCAGAGGCTCCGTAGTGAACATGGAAATGCCATCATCCTCTACAACACTGATTCACCAGTAAAACCCATGGAGTTGGATCAATGACAGTGATGGAGACACTTGTTTTATGTTCGGTTAATGATAGATTTTACTAAAAAAAGGAACTTTTTCTTCAGTTTTCTCTGTTTTTGACATCATAACCGTCAACTTTAATGTGAGCTTTAATGAACATCTATATGATCAATAAATTAAATATTGGGAAATACATGATTTACACTGATAAAATACAATACACGGAGGATAATATAAATAAATGGTGATAAATCACTTAAGAAAGGTTAGATATAGAGAAAATGTCCATTTGGAATTGACATAAAGGTAGTGCTTGGTCTTTAGGGGTCCAAACAAAGATTGCTGATAGTCTGTGTAATTTCAGGGATTATACAGTATGAATTAGAGTTTGTATGTTTTTTTTCTGTTAACAAGTGTTTTGTAAGTGTATCGTATTACTGGTGATTGTGGTTGTCTTATTAGTGATAAGTTTTGCATGTTTTTTTCTGCTTTCTGTGAGAAAATTGTAGTGTTAAGTGTGATGACAGATTCAATAAGTGTGTGATGTACTGTGGTTAAAATGTCCTGTCTTATATTAAAACCTTTCAGCCTCCTAAGACGGGACATATGTGGTTGAGAATTTAAATAGACCACAAGCTGCGTGAAGGACAGGTGGTGCCTGGGTAACGTCAAGGTTGTGACCTGTTCTGCCATATAATAATGAATTTAAACGGAAATATGAGAACAGACGTGTGAAAATTAACTTGTCGACTCATCGATTAAGATAAATGAAAAAAAAAAAAAATCCATATTCGACAGAACCGATTTAGTCTTTGTGTGGATTCAGAATTCATACTTTAAATATAAAAATAGACCATGCGCTGAGAAAAAAAGACTCACCCTTGTTAGAGACTTCTTTTCCACTCTGCTTCTTTTATATTTTATGGGCAATAATCACCTTTCAACATAGTATAATTCTGAGATCTGAAAAGAAACAAGAATTCTACCCCATCTGTGGTTTTCAGGCTGTGGAAAATCTACCCCATGACAGTGAATTTGGTAACCCATAAATGTTTTCAGACAGGTATGGGAGCTAAATATGTGATTGATAGCTGTAATTACCGATCACTGCTTCAGTTCAGTCAGTCCTGACTTTACCGCTCTACACCACCGCTCGGCACGGAAGCTTGAAAAAGTAGCTTCACTTTCCTTTAGTGGTGTGAAACAGCATCAGGTTCATTTATATTTATATTTAATCTTTTGACTTGGACCAAGTGCTGCAGATGGAAGGGGGAATTTTTATATTCTAGTGGTTTCTTTCCCCTGATTTCCCTCCCTGCATTTTAAACAACCCCCAACATCTATGTTTGTGTATCTGTGTATGTATTGGTTGTATGTTTGTTCCTTATGGTGCGTAGGTGGTTGGGAATGTCGAAGATTTTTCCTGTGATAAAAGTCATTCCTACATGGTTCCATGTCTGTGTGGGTGCCATTTTTAATTTCCAGATGGAGAGGCTGGAGTCTTAAACCAGGCCTTGTTCCAATCCCACTTGTTGAAGTAGTGACCATTTGCCTTTGTCTGGGTGTCCTTCTGTAGTAGTAGTGTTCATCCCCAGGGTTCAACACGCCAAAAAATGAGAAGGATGGGGGCATGTCAGAGGAAGTAAAAACAGAAAGAGCAGTTGAGAAGGAATATGACTGAGGGAAGCAAAAGAATATAAAAATAAAATAAATAAATAAAAAAACAAAGAGAATGAGTGAATTCCACAGAGGGATCCAGCTCAAGAAAGGCTACTGGAAGAGCATCCAGGGACACAGTCAAAGGCAAGCCCTGAGGGGAGGAAAGACAGAGGCTAACACAGAGAGTGTGTTCCAGGACTATATAATCCCCACACCCAGGAGAACCCACTGAGCCCTTGACCATACACAAAGAGAATGACTTCCACCGATCCAACCAAAATTTCTGGTTGATCAACTGTTGGTAGAAGAGAAAAGAAAGCATGTCAGTACTGGAAAAGTAGGAGGGATTTCAGCAGCGTTTCTTCAACAGAGGCCTAAACCCAAAATTGAATGTATGATGATGTGGTTTGGTGCAGAGCCTTCACCAGAGGAACAGATTGGACTTCAGTCTCTAACGCAGGTGTATCCAAACTTTTTCCAAAGAGGGCCAGATCTGATAATGTGAAGATTACCAGTGGCCAGTGGGCCCGTCTGACATTTTTTAAACAGTAAAAATTACATACATATGCACTGTTCTATAACAATTTTATTTTCATTGTCACATTATCCTTTTTTTAAATGGCAATGTAACCAAATCTAAGCCACCCAAGTGTGAACAAATAAAAAAAAAATAATTCTGCCTTTCTTTCACACCTGGAGTGAGATAACATAGAACAAACTGTATGGACTACCTTAAACTTCCAAGAAGTTGATAAAAATCTTAACCCCATGTTCATTTTAAACATGATTTATAATAATAATAATAATAATAATAATAATAATAATAATAATAATAATAATAATAACTTTATTTATATAGCACCTTTAAAAATGAAGTTTGCAAAGTGCTTTGACAGACAAAGCAGAAGGGCACAACAGAAGGACACAAGAAGCAAGCAAAGACACTAAAACACAAAACAACACAATAAAAGAGATACATACAGCAAACACAAAAACATTACACTTAGAATAAACTGAGTGAACTGGAGTAAAGAGGACAGGGATAACGTAACATGATGCTGTCAAATCAATGCAAAAATGACGGAGTGAGATAAAAACATCATGTATGAGAATAAATTAATAACCAAACAGGATAAAACTAAAAATCCAAAATTAAAAGGGACAAACATCACATAAAGGCAATAAAAATGTGTTTTAAGAAATGATTTAAAAGATGTCACTGATTCCGTAAGCCTTATCTCCTTGGACAGGCCGTTCCAAAGTCGAGGGGCCCTGATGTAATCCTTACTCATATATTACTCAGTAATGCAAAGTCTGTTAACATTTAAGCTTAAAACATATCACTCTTGCTCTTGTCTTTCACAAGATCATTCAGAAAGTAATATTTTGTGTCACATCTACAAGTACATAACACCAACAGTTATAGGCAACTAACATGGCAACTTTGTAGCTTGCCTTGGTGACGGATTCATTTAACTCACAGGCTCGCGTGAAGAGTCACTGTTGTGAGGCTAAAGCAGCTTGGAGTTGCTTCACTTTTTCTAAGCGCACACTCCCTGTTAGCTTGTGGTATATGTTAGCATGTTTTGTCTTGTAGTGTCTCTTTACATTGAATTCCTCAAACAAGGCAACAGTCTTTTGACAAATTAGGCAAACACAATTGCCTAAATTTTCAGCGGAAGTGGCAACCCTCGCAGTCAACTTTCCTCTTTTTATTTACAGACGCCATGGCAGAAATTAGCAAGAAGGGTTCACGGCAACATTACGGAGCCAGCCAGACTGGTGCTGCCACCATGAGGTGAAAGAAGAAATTGCATTTTGAACCTTTTATGATTTATTTATTCTGTTCGACAGTCCTAGCAAGCCATAAATAATACATTATAAAACCGACGCTGTGGGCCGTATAAAATCTGACTGCGGGCCGTGATTGGCCCCCAGGCCGGACTTTGGACATGCCTGCTCTAATGGGTCCAACCTTCTCCAAACATGAAACCAAGACAACTACTGTATTTTCCTGACTATAGAGCGAACCTGACTATAAGCCGCACCTAAGCCGCACCCACCAAATTTTAAAAGAAAAAAAGTATTTGTACATATATAGGCCACACCTGACTCTAAGCCGCAGGTGTCCACGTTGTAACATGAGATATTTACACAGAAAGATGGTAAACACAAAGATTATTTAAATATTGATTTCCATACCTTATTGCTTTTTTCTAAACAGTAACACGGCAGTAAAACAGCAGTAACACAGCTGGTTAAAAAAATCCAGAAAAGTCATTGATCACTATCTTCATTTTCCTTCTGTGCATTGACACCACTGCAGACGTCTTCAGTGTCGGAGTTGAACATCCTCAGAAAGGCTCCGTCACATTTCTTCTGCGTCTCTCTTTCGTTGTCGCTCTTCATGGCACTTCTTTGCTGCAGCTCTATTTCCTTCTTGGACAGACAGATCGATTGCTTTTAACTTAAAAGCTGCATCATTTGCATTTCTTCGTGTGTTTTCCATGATGAGAGTTTGTGCATGCGAAAGTTAAGCTTAAAAAAGTTAAGCTTAAAACTTCTCCTCTTCATCACCTCTTCCACCCATCTGTCTCGCTTTTGTGCTTCCTGCTAGAGCGCCCCCTGGAGGCCGTTAGCCCGTAAAAGTCTATACGTGAGCCGCATCATTGGATAAGCCACAGGGTTCAAAGCATCAGAAAAAAGTAGTGGCTTATAGTCTGGAAAATGCAATACTTATGTTTTATATCAAAACCGGTCTGCCCTGGCCTCTATGTCTAGAATTGGAGGACATTTATTGATTACAGTTTAATTGGTGGTGCTGGAATGTTGGAGTTCTCTACTTTTTGGGCTGAACTTTTTATTTGATTAAATACACAGTATGGGTTGCCCTGTGGTTCATCTGGTTGATCACTACCACATATCCCTGGGTCCCTTACTGCACGTCATCCACCCACCCCACCCTGTCTTCCTCTTTCAGTACCTAATTAAGGGGGAAAAAGAAGGACAAAAATGTAGTTTGATGAAACAGTATCAATAGATGTGACTGAAATCATGTCTACAGGCAAACTAATGCTCATTCATTCACTCATTTTCTGAACTGCTTACTTCTCTGGAGGGTCAGAGGGATGCTGGAGTCTATCCCAGCTACCAGTGGGTGAAGGTGGGGTCACAGCGCTGACATATACAGATGAACAACCATTCACTCTCACATTCACACCTGAGGGTGCTTCAGGCTGAACAGCTGACCTATAAATGTGCATGTGTTTGGGTGGGAGGAAGCTGGACAGAACCCACAGAGACACAAGGAGAACATGCAAACTCTATACAGAATGGTCCCAGCTGAAACTCAGGACCTTGTAAAGTAATGTATTTACATTTTATTCACATTGTGTTTAGACATCTTGTTCATGCTGTGATATTTAATCCTGAGGAAACGGCAGTAAATAAAGCTAATGACACTATGTTTACAAGCATAAAATATTCTAGTTTTTACCCTGATTCCAAACATTCCTGGTGAGCTGTTTACATAATAAAAATGAGTCTGCCACTAACATTCTTGTTTACACACCCCAATTAAAAAGTGTTTGTTTTCAAAGTTTTCCATTGGTGGAAAATCTTCCACTGTGTGAACACATCGTCCACCTTTCAGTCCTTCAAACACCTTAGTGTCAGTTTGTCATTCTATACTCACACCCAATCACCTGCTCATATCTTCTATTATAATATGTAAAAGTAGCCATGTTTCTCCTTCTCTATCATCTATTTTTATTGCTTTTAAATGTTCCACTTTAGAGAACTAAAGGAGACTGATTTTACTGTTCTAGTTCCAACAGTCTGGAAAAATCTCCGCATCACTATCAGATCAGTGGAGTCAGTGCCTTATTTACAAATGAAATAAATAAAAATAGAAACACCTGTACAGACTGGCATTTTGATAATTATTTTTTAGCATATATTTGGTGCATTTTGTTTTAATTGTTAATTGTTTTTATATCATGTGGTATTTTATTTTGCAAAGCACCTTCAAAATAAACCTTGCAAATGAAACACATATTCCAAACAGTAGCCAAAGAATCTCCATAAAACTGGAATGATAACAGTCCATCCCTCATGTCTCTGTGGGAAAATGTTTTTGATTCTTTGACAAAAAGACCTTATTTAGAATATCCAAAGAGAATATATTGTTTACATGACACCTGTCAAATTCAGAATATTGTCATATTTGGAATAATGCTGTGCATGCAAATATCCATACTGTTTCTCTGAACATTGATGAAAATGTTTAATATTATGCAACTGCACAAGTCAGCAAAAATATTCAGTAAAGTCCCTATCTGTTCTGGATTCTTTGATACACAAATCTTACAAATTGTACCTTTGGTGGTTGGTGTGGTTGGTATCTATGGGTTTTGTCTTTTGAACTTACTTTGCTAAATAATAAAGTTCAAACACTGTATGGTGGTATATAATTAGACAGAGAATAAAGGAAAATATGACATGTGCTGCACACTAATGAACCTTACATGTACCCCTTTTGGAAACTTGGAATGAAGTCAAAGTCAGATGACCCCTGTGCCTCCTTTTAATAGCTACAAGTTCCTTAACTTTCCCCAAGGTGCTGAGACCTCCAGAGCGAAGCCAGAATGGCGCCTGGTGAGTTGCTTTAATTACTTCTCTCCCTCCCTCGCTGCTAATACCTTTATTTTATTAGGCCTGATCTGATTCATATGCATAGTGCAGACATAATTTTGATTTGAAATTCCGTCTTATCTGTGCTGGCTGGGACTCCCCCTGCATGACTGCATCCAAAATCAATTACCTCGCTTGGTCCCCTGGTGAGCATTTGGTGAGGAACAGAGTGACACAGTGTGCAGGCTCCATCACAAACTTTTAACCTTAAAGACAATGTTGTTTTTCACTTTGAAGGGCATCTCTGATACTGGGGTTATGTGGTGTTTTATGGATGAGGAGATTGTTGTTGATGCCGTTCTCTCATTCAAATCACTCACAGTGTGAACGCTGGTTAGTAGCAGCGGTTTTGTCATGTCATTCAGAGACCAAACAGGAGACAACAAGTGAATGCAAAACCAGGCTTTTAAAACTGCGTGACGCCAATCCCTCCTCACCGACTCCACACAAGAACAGTGTCGTCAGATAAGCTGCCTTCCATCCAAACAAAACACCTACCTCTGTCTGGCGTCATATAGCATCTTTCCATCAAATGAAGGAGGGCAACACCTGTGTTAAACAAACATCCCCAAAGATGTCTTGCAATTCATTTGCTACAACTTCTCGTTATGGATCCATTATGGAAAGCGCCCAATGCACTGGGGTGTAATGACACAGGCATTGCTTGCTGTAAAACAGTGGCATATGGCTAAACTACACAACATTAAACATTTTGGAGACTGTGCCTCCCTGGTGCCTCAATAGCACAGCGCTTTGGCAAATAAACCATTACGCTGTGTGAATGACTTATGGACTCGCATGCCAAGCAAAGCTTCCTCACTACGCTTTACTTAGATAAAAAGCAATCTGCATTACAAACAGAAAACACAGCTCATGTGTGAGCAGACCTAAATATAAAATAAATTACACAAAGGCCTGTAGCTATTCAAGCATTCATTTTAGCCACTCATCTGGTTCTGCAGCAAAGGAGTAGTAGTTTTCCCTGCTAGGATCTGGTATAAAACCTCCAATGGGTCCCAGATCTGCAATTTAATGCTGTCTCACACCAAGTGAGCTTTGTCCAAAAAAATCACATGAAAATGTAAAACAATAATAAACAAGAGCATTGACCCGTAGGGAACCACGGGTTCTAGATCCTCGATACAGTTTATTCCTTTACTTTCTTGTTAAATTCCACTTGCAGTTGAATAACCTCTCAGCTGGCATGTCTGTTTCTGCACATGAAATTTGACACCATGGCAACGTGGCCCTATTGTTTATCTGTTGCTACGTAACCCACTTCAATTTCTCTGACTAGTCTTTCGAAGAGAGCAGATGTGTTTTTCCGAGCTGAGCTGTCCTGCCTTTCTGCCTCCCCCACTCTGCTTTGGCCTTGCAGTGTCTCGTCTGACTTACTTTAACTTTTGGATCCCCTGCTTGTTGAGCTCTCGAACAGCAAATATGGAATTGATCAACTGGTCACTCAGCGCAATTGACATTATTTTTTTCACCCAGGAAGAATGGCCCCGGAGGAGCCTGCATGCCCAGACGGAACATTTGCAGCCGGATACACCTGGGACACTTGGGACAAGTGGAGGGTGGTCTGTCTGTCTGCTCTGTCGGTGGAGGACATCGAAGACATCTACCTATTTGGATTAATGATAGCGGGACATGTTCTGATTGGTCTTGGAATGGCCCTGATCTATCGCAAAATCGGTAAGACAGCAGCATGCAAAGAGACCCTGCTGCTGTCGGTCAAAACTGAGAAGCACCCCAGAGCGGTGAGTGACAATGTGAAGGAATTACAATGGGTGGTGATGCAGTCGGGGGACAATGTGCCAGACCTGGCCGGATGGGCTGCGGACTCGCATAAGAAGTTGGATTACATTGTGGGCCAGACTGCAGAGGGGCTAAGAGCCAATGTAGAAGGGCTCCGTCAATCTGACTGAAGACTGAAGGAGAAAGTAGACGAACTGTGTAGAAGCGCTCACTGCTTGGAAGTGAAGAATGCTGAGGTCAGGTATAACAAAATGTAAGTTATACTAAATTGATACAGAAATCAAGTTTCCCCCATGGCCTAAATTGTTTCCGCTGGGAGCTGAGAAACAGCCGGATTCTTCTCTAATCTAATCCCGCTGCAGTCAAAACATCTTCCATGGTCAGGACAACAGTAGGAGTGGACTGATAAAAACTGGTAACAACTGAAGGACAGACGGACCTTCTGTGTCTCTTATTTTGCAACACAATCTTCCAAGGACACACACAACACACACACATTTTTGTTCCCCACTCCCCACTCCAACCGTCTGCCCTTAAACTCTGTTGTTTTTTTTCATCCTTTCCCCCAGTTCCTACCAAATCCATGGAAAAAGTACCAGCATGTGTCCACGTGTAATGTGTGAAACCTGTATGACATCTTATATTTGTGCTTCGCATTATTCTCTGTTCTTCACTGCAAATTTTGAAGAAAAGGGTTCTGTGGTGGTGCACCAGCTAGGAGCAGCGGCACAATGTCCCTAATCATCCATCTCAATTTTGTTTGATGTACTCTGTGCTGTCAAATGACAATAAAGGCAATTCTGAGTCTGATTCGGATTCAATGATGATTCTATGATTCTGGACATAGCAATGTGATTGGCCACTGAAAGGCCAAAAATTACAAATATATCCCAAAATATTGGTCCTATCAACTTGCCATTTTCAGCAGTCTCTTCCTTGACCAAAAACGCATAAGTTTGCCAAACTGCAGCAGTCAGCTCTTTCTGGATTTTGTGTGATGCCTGTGACACACAAACAAAGTCCACTTCCCTTTTCTATAATATAATATAATATAATATAATATAATATAATATAATATAATATAATATATACCAAATAATGTTATTGTGTACCCCCCCCCCCCCAAAAGCAGTGGACCAAGTATCTACAATCCACTATGACTAGGCCAAATGAAAACCCACTCGTGGGCTATTACATGTGTCTTTGGCCTCAAGTCAAGCATCTCTGAGGCATAACATTACCTGAGCACCACAGACAACAACACCATTATATTTAGGAAAAGGCAGTGTAAACAAGTGAAGCCCAACTAATTATCTACCATTTGGAAGAGAAATTGCTGCGGAAAATGCTCTCATGAAAAGGAAGACATCATCTTTGTTGCTGCTCATGCTTGACTCCATTTTCTCATCTCAAACTAAGCAGTTTTCATGGCTTTTTCTTTTCTTTTCTATTTTTTTTTTAGGGGGTTAGATGGGGAATGTAACTTAGTAGTGCAGATAATTTGCACTTGCCCATGTCTGGATAGTTGTCATTTGGGGAAAGCTGCATGTAGATATTCTGTTCTCCTGCATAAAGCGATGAGCAGAACTGAAGTCACATATTCAATATTCCCCTGGACTTTGGCTTTGATCACAGGATTTGTTGTGACATTGTTTATGTTATCCTACATTTTTGCGACCACACACTGGCACAATATTTATTCCCATCCATAACTGCATTATGTTTTCTCCCAGTTCTTGTATTGGTGATGGAGAGTAAGACCACTATGTAAAGTTGTCTCTATCACGTCCCAAAGATTCTCAGTTTGGCTCAGGTCTGGACTAAGGTTAAAATGTTTCTCATGTTCTCTGAAATACTCTGGAACAGTTTGATCCTGATTCAGGTAGTCAGCTGACCTCATCTTATGGACATATAATGTTGGTGAACCTAGACCTGACAAACTGAATCAACCCCAGATCACAACCCTGCCCCCACAGACTTTTACTGTAGGCACTAGGCATGATGGGAAATCACTTCATCTGGCTCTGTTCTCACCCTGATGCGTTCATCACTCTGGAACAGGGTCTGTCTGGACTCATCAGACCACATGACCCTTTCCATTGAAACACAGTCCAATCTTTATGCTGTCGATCAAACAAATGGCTGTTTAAGAAATTAGAAGCTACTCATTTATCAGTTAGGGCAAAAGAAGTTGTTGCAGGTGAAACATATTAATCACTGCAGTAAATATCTAATGGAAGGATCTGAACTATTGGCTGGAGTTAAATCCAGGTGGGGACTTTTGGCTGGGCTTGTACTTTATCCTGCAACTCAGTATTGTAAGTTTTTCTTTTTTCTTTTGATCTTCTACAAAAAATCAGATGTGTAAAAAAGTGCAAGTGTTCTGGCTCCACTTACACATTTATTACTTACCCAAGCATTAGTAGCAAACTAAATATTTATTTTCACATGTGTTAGATGTGGCCATAACACATGGAAACAATTGATGAACTGGAGAAACAGTTACAAATTATTAATTGCGTTTCTAAATAATAAATGCAGGAGACCTCTACTAATAATTATATGTAAATGTGTTAGTCTTTATGCAAAGACATTATAAACTCTGTATCTCGAGTTCATCCTAAGGTGTATCTGATGCACATACCTGTGAAATTTTCTGCTAGTGCATCGATGAATCTTACAATCCCTACTGTCCTATTACTAATTTTATTCCATCTGCTTAACAACCTGTTTCAAACAAAAAAAAAAAAACATGCATAAAGTTGCACTCAAGCCTCTGACACTTCATCTGCCAGTGCAAACAAGATGTCACCAAACTACAAACAAAAACCTCTCACTGATCTCTCTATAAGCCTTTGTAATTATGCCCTTCAAATTACAGCCCATTTACCTTTGGACCTGCACCGGCATCCTAAACATGTGTCGAACATACACCATAGAATACATACACATCAGTGTCTGCAGGCAAAACCTCAGCTGCATATTTTGCTGTAGGTTTAAATGGCCGTGCAGCATCTGCATCTCCGTCTCCGTGCCAGGCATGTAAACCTCCTCAGTCTTTGCATTTCCAGCCATTGCTCTGTGATTGATGCGAATGCTTAGCTGGTCGACAGAGGTCACAGAGCCTGGGAGATTGTTTTAGCCCTACCTGCTCCTCTTCTCCACTTCCATCTCTTTTCTGTTTCTCTTCTGCCCATCTCTTTCTCTGTCTCTTTCTCTCTCTCTCTCCCCACCTGGAGTGTCGTGAACCCTCTCCACACTCCACCACCTAATTATATCCTGGACGTGTAAATGTATTCATATTCATGAAGGCACAGATGCTAAATTAACTGTGGCAGGGACACGTCGCACTGTGCCGACTGCACAATCTGCTTCCTCTACTTACAGAAAGGAGGAGGGAGGGAGGGAGGGAAGGGGTTGTTGTAGCTGGAGGAGAAAAACACTGAAGGGAGACACACAGTTAAACAAAGAAGGGAAGAAGAGGAAAAAAAGACAGTGATAAAAAAAGAAACAACTCAGGAAGGAAAGGCACAAAAATGTGTGGAGAATAATGGAGGAAGGGGAAGAGGGAATATTCAGGAGGTGACGGCTTCGACAGCAGGTCAAAGTCACTTGTTAAAACCTCAGCAGTGGCTCGGGTCACCTATAACGAAGCTATAGGCGATCCCGTTTAATGCCTGCAGCCGGCCTCTGCCGTCCCGGTGTAAACTCAGCTGGTCACACGGGCCCAGGCGGCGATGAGTGACAAATCAAAAAGCCAGAGTGCATAAAAACTTGGAGCTGGTGGCAGTAGAATGGTGTACAGGGAACTCAGGGGCAGATGGAGGGAGGTGCAGCGGTGCGCGGCGAACAGATGGCCGTTCCGAACTTGATATATGAAATTAATAACGTTTCACAAATAGAATTCAGAAACAGGAATACATTACCTGAATTTTAATAACTGATTTTCTCTTTTTGTGGGGTGGGGGTGTGGAAGAGAACATTTGCATGTCAATGTGAGAAATGTGGGGCTAAACAAATATGCAACGTGTCCAGTTCTAATGATTGTTTTTTCTCCAATGGAAAAAAACAGACAATAGGAGGTAAATGATGGCAGCTGTATTGTTTAAATAAAGTCAGTCTGAATCACAGTCACATGTTTATGTACAGATGTGGGGAGCTACAAAGTACAAATATGTTACTTAAACAGAGTTGTCCTGCATTTAGAATTTACATATATATTTTACAAGTTCTTTATTTAAATTTCTACGTTTACAACGCACAGATCTACGGTTTCTACTCCCTCTATTTTCTGAATAGACTCAATATTTTGGTTTTTAACCCTTAAAGACCATTAACAATACCAATAAGACAAATGAAATAAAATATGCTACTTAGTCCATTAAAACGTCCAATAACACTTGAACCAATAATTCCACCAACATGCTTAACAACACAGTTTAAGTGCTTTTCCTCCCCTTTCAGTGGTACTACACAAGTAATATTTGGAAAACCAGAGGCTAATATGTATTTGTAATTTGCTCAGGAAAGGTTAGATGTAAATCTGGAAATCAACAGTTATGTTAAACTAAAATTTAGCTAAATTCCATTCTCAGACAAAAGAAATGAAAACAATGTGAATTTAAATGAACCACATGAAACAGATTCTCCTGAATCAGATGATGGTTGATAACTGATGCTGACTTATACAATAGAAAGTTAAATAAATTAGTACAGTTAGTACAGTAATTTCCAACAATCTTTACTTTGTACCACAGGTCATCTTCACAATATCAAGACCAATTTTAGCCTGAATGGATGAAGCAATAACACACTGTGTATAAAAAGATCTCTTGGTGTTTTCATGCATATCACACATAACAAAAGACAAGACAAAAGTAATGTAAAAGACAAAAATAGGACCAATGGCCCTGCAGCTTACCGGCCAAATTAAAAGTTTTGGGAAATGTATCCAGATGCCATTTATTATCACCCAGTTATGTGTATTTATTATATTACAGAAATAGCCCATGTTTTGGTCATATTCCAATCAGATCTGTAAACAATTCAAATTCCAACTTGATATCATTGATACTTACTGATTTATTGGATCAATCCACTTCCTATCTGTTATAATGGGGAAATTTTTCAAAGTTGCACCAAATCCAGAATAAGATCCGGATCCAAATAATTTCACTAATTTTTGTTGACATCATCATAAAGAAGCTGTATACCAAGTTTGAAGTCAATTGGAATTGTAGTTTTGGAGAAGAAAATGATTGAAATTTTTGTAACGGACGACAGACGACGACGACAGATGACGACGACGACAGATGACGACGACGACAGACGACGACAGACGACGACGACGACGACAGACGACGACGACAGACGACAGACGACGACAGACGACAAATGATGCCGCCGGACACTGCATGATGACAATAGCTTGCGGCCTGGTAAGCTAAAAACAAGGTAAAAGACAGAAATAATGTAACAAAGCAAATCAAAATGTATGTAAAACACAACCTTAGACTTAAACAATGTAACAAGAGGAAATATAAGGCACGGGGTAAAACTGAGATAAAAGATATGACAAAACAAAAAATTTAAAAAACAAAGAGATATGAAAACAGCATAGAAAGATATAATAAGATATAACAAGACAGAAACATGATAAAAGACAAAGTGAAATGGAAATAATGTAAAACACAAACTGAAACTTGTGAACACATGAAAGAGATGAAAAGATAAAAGACAAGGAAAACAAAAACAATGTAAAAGACAAAAAAGACGAAAACAATACAAAGATATAAAAACCAAAGATGTAACAAGACAGAAAAGCTTGAAACTTGTAAACATAGTAAGACATGAAAGAGACGAAAAGATAAATAACATGAGAGACAAAAGAGATGAAAACAACACAAGATGGAACAAGATGAAAGACCATAAAAAAATAAAAGAATAAAATGAACAAAATACTGTCAGAGTTGAAGAGATTCATCTCACCAGTGTAACAAGACATAAGACACAAAAAAGGAAACATAAAAGGTGTCAAAAGAAGAAAATACAAAACAAGACAAAATGATATAAAAGCCAAAACATGAAGAAAAAGATGTGAAAGTCAACAGACCTACCTTTTACATTAACACTCTGACTTTTAGTATAGTTTAGTTTATTTTAGACACAAACATAATAGAAAACATAGGAAAAAAAATAAAACAAGACAAAACAAAACAAAACAAAAAAACAGAATAATAGAAAAAGGAACAACTGTTGTGCCTGAAAGCGAGTAGGAAGAAGCACTGCTTATCCAGTCCAACCCCCTGATCCAGTCCTCAGACTGTTAGTACCTAATTACATGTTACACAACAGAAGATTGTAATTGTGAGTAAATTTCAAAGCCTGTACGTTTTCACATTTACAGCATATAGACGTTGAATCATTGAAGTACTTTTATTTTTGTCTGTCTCTTATTTTCTGTCTGGGTAGATGCTTTCCCATCTTTGTTCATGTGGTTTCTAGAGTCCTGAAGTTCTGGAAACTTTCTCCAAGTGCAGAATCTACTTTTCCACTTACCCATTATTTCACATCAACTGTATTAATCATAACTTTTGAAAATGATCAGAAAAGTTAATCTCAGAAGACAAACAAAGGCTTGAACTTTGCAATAACCCTTTTTTCCTCCGCTGCTTGAATGATGAAAACATTTTTGCCTTGAACCTCATGTTGACTGGCTCCGACTTTCACATTTCTGCTTGAGGTCTTTCATTCACGTTGTTTCAGAAATTGAATTTTTGTGAGAGGTTTGGCTCATTCAACAAAGAGTGTCATTCACTCCCGCTTGGATTCGCTCCCACTAAAAACAGAATGGTGTGTATTCACAGACGTACAGTACTATGAAGTACACCCTCTGACACACTGGGTATTCAGGGGCAGAGCCTATTCACTCACATATAATAGTTTTTTCCTCTTTAAACGCTGAGCTCAGTAGAACAGTGATGAAAGAGAAATGACACTGGAATTAAAATGAGCCATAATGTCATTTTACAAACCGTGTACAAATGCTTAGAAAAGATGCTGCCGTTTTCCAAAGGCTCTGCTGTAGGTGGTTGTAAAATAAATAATTCAAATCCAATAAAAAAATTTATTTCTGCTTGTTTGAGGTCATATAAACACATAGAAAGGTAGAAGGACAACAGCAGGTACTTTTAAATGCATAAGAAGTAGGTAGACCTCATTTGTAAAAGCAGACACTAAACAGGATCTACTGAGTGCTTATAAAATACATGTGATTAGGAAAGGCTGGTTGTTTTTCACATGCATATTTTAACCCAAATAGACCCAGTGCTACTTCTGTGTCATTTTCCAAATGAATTTTTCTCTGTATTTAACCTTTCTTAAGTGATTTATCATGACTTATTATAATTTTCTCATCTGTATTTTATATTGTATTGTATTTTTTCACTGAAAATCAGGTATTTTCCAATATTTAATTTGCTGATCATGTAGATGTTTAGAAAAGCTCAAATTAAAGTTGAAGATTATCATATCAGAAACAGAGAAAACTGAAAAAAAAAAAAAAAAAAAAAAAAGACGTTTTCAGCAAAGATATTAAGTGAATGGAAAAAAAAGAAGTGTCTCCATCCACTGTCATTGATCCAACTCCATGGGTTTTACTGGTGAATCTATGCTGTAGAAGATGATGGTGTTTCTATGGTAACTGCAGAGCCTCTAAACGTCCAAATGGGTCATATCTGATGACCACGAAAAGATGACAAACTGTATTTAACACCAATTATGTACATGTATTGACAGGATTAGTGGATCAACTTGTATTCAGTATTTTAGATCAGTAGATGCTTTTGGTTGCCAGTTTAGGTTGGTGCTGTTTAGGTCTTTATGGGTTAAGATGCTAAAACAGGTGATTTAATGAATTTGGGCAAAAATACTATACATTAACCTGGATATATTCATGCTACCTCTAAATACCCTTTCTTATCCCTGTAAAGCCTGAGCCATTAAATCATTGACAGAAAATTCCAGTCCTTTGAAACCGGAGCCTTTATTGGTCCTTCTGAACAACCCAAAATTATTTTTTTCAAATATCAGTTTTCATGTATGAGTTTCAATTTTGTATTATATTTGATATGTCAGGTCTCAATGCTCAAATATTATTATTTTCGAACAAACAAAAACATAATATAACACAAACATGTCTAACAAATTGGGAAATTCCTTTTCAAAATTGGCAAAGTTCTTCCTCCTTCCTTATTAATGACAGTCTTGGAGTGTCACTGGACAGGCCTCTGGTGAACTAATTCCTCCCCCTGGTGGATTATCTGTGTATTGCATGTATCTAATTGTATACATCAGGTTTTTCAAGAAAAAATATCACTCTGATCATTTAGAGGGCTTCAGAACTCATGTATCAAATATGATATGTTTGGCATCCTAGGTGATTATACAATCGCATGTACAACATCTTCTTTCCCAGTCTGTCGTATCTGTAGGTCAAAGTATCTGATATGGAGGTTGCAGGGGATTCACTGGTACCACTTTTTACTCACATAATTAAATTTAATGTTAAGATGCAATTTGAATTATTTTTTATGATTATGTGATGTTAAATGGAAACTTTTTAACATCTGAAAATATTTTCTCCGCCCAGAGAGGCCCTTCCTAACTATTGAATATGCAAATTTGAGCCGTTCCATAGCAATGAAATGAAAAAATTGTTTCATACTGTTTGTTTTCAATTTTTTTTTACATTGTTTTGTATTTTGTCAACTCGAGACCCAAACAAAAATACCAAATACTCAAAAATTGTCATGTTTTTAACCCTTTAAATACCATGTTTGTAACGTAAGCAAACAAACAAACAAACAAACAAACCATATTTTAATGCAAAAAACACAAAAACTTTCTTTGTTCAATATAATACATAAAAATTATTATAATTATAACTTTTGTAGCCTGGCATGTATCAATGATTAATCACAGCATTGGTTAATATGCATTATTATTTTTTTGTGCAAGGTTAAATGTGCTAAAATGTGTCAATGCACTTTTTTACTCACTTTGGAGAAGGGTGCTAATGTAGTAATTTTCCATCATTTACAATGTTCTGATTTTAGTGGCTGGGTCAGAATGTTAAAAATCACACAAAAATGAACAACTTTTGAATTCCAACTTAATACAAATTGTGAAAAATAATGTGACCTTTTTAACATGATATGCAAAGTGTGCATAATATGCTCCTGGAAAGTTAGGATTAAAAGAAAAATAAATTGCAGAAAAAAGTTTCATTTTTCATCCCTGGTTTTAAATAAGTGCCCCCCAACCTGGTCCACTACACTGTGTGACACAGTGAATAGTGACTGCTGCCTGTGACACTTTCACTTCAATGCAACTAAAACTGAAAGAAAAACCACTGCTCCTCTGAAACAGTCCAGTACGTGCAGTCCACTGTGACTGCATCCGCCACGTAATCTAACAATTCATTGTACAAAAGATGCTTTTTCTCTCCTTTTAATGCTTAACTAAGAACTTATTTTTGACACCAGGTTTCCACTGGGGATCCACTACCAATTGTGGGCCCCATGAAAGCTAAACAATGGGGGCCCTTTATAAAATTCAGGATCTAATCAATTTGTCTGAGTGGGGGGTGTATGTACATGGGGTAGGGTCCATAACTAACGTTGGCGTGAAGTCAAAGTGAAATTTAACATACTTTCAACGTCCGACTCCCGACTTCTGTTCCTTTATTATACAGCGGATCTTACACGACATGTTCACACCTTCTAACCTGTATCCACTGGACCCCCTCCACTGCTCTATGGGCCCCCCACAAATGCTGGGCTCCATGAATTTGTCATGTTTACCCCCCCTTCATGGTGCCCCAGGGTTTCCATAAAGACAGAGAACACCAGCTTTTCCCTCAGGTCATTCTGCTGGTATATTTTCACATTTGACCAGTTAAACCAGCGCTGGGTTAAAACCAGGGTTGGCCTCATGGCGAACATTTATGACTGGAGCTAAGACCAGCTTTTTTCAGCTGTGTCTTTTATCAAAGGTGAAGCCATACCTGCCCATAAGCCAGTTTGAATATGTTGTTCATATATTTATCACATCTCAACTGGACTATTGTAATTCGCTCTATCATGGGTTGGACCAGTCGTCCGTCCACCGGATGCAGATGGTCCAAAATGCAGCGGTCCCGTCTTCTGTCTGGAACCAGAAGACAGGACCACATCACTCCCATACTGGCTTCCCTTCACTGGTTTCCTGTCACCTACAGGATCCAGTTTCAGATTAGATTGTATGTTTTTAAGTGCCTGAATGGTTTGGCACCCCCTTACCTTTCAGAGCTTTTAACTGTGCACATCCCAGCCAGAGAAATGCAGTCCTCTAATCGCCAGTTTTTAGACGCACCAAGAACCCGTTTCATTACAAATGCTGCATTCAGGACCCATCACTGTGAGCTGTATGCTCTGGTCTCATGGCCGTCACAAAGGATCAGGAGGCAGCGGCATTGGCTTGTATTTATCTACACGGCTGTATTGGACAAATTACCTCAATATCTCTGTCGCCTCCTGTCTCCATCCACGAGTGGATACAACTCCCGCTCATCACATCGGCTCCTCCTTAGAGTCCCCAGAATCCACTCAGAACTTGGTAAACAGCTTTCTCCCATGATGGACCATGGTCATGGAACAATTTGCAAAACTCACTTCAGCTTCAGCATTTTATTACCCTGGGTGAATTCAAATGTGTTCTGTCAAACTGTCCAACAGATGTGTGTAACTGCTATCCTTCCACTGGTTTTCATCTTTTTATGTTTGTAGTCATTTTATGATGTCTTAATTGTATGTAAGTTTTATACTCTGTTAGTTCATTTGTATTGTACTGATGTGCCTCTTGGTCACGTCTCCTTTGAAAAAGAGATTTCATCTTAAGGGACTTCCTGGTTAAATAAAGGTTAAATTAAAAAAAATAAAATAAAACCTGCCTGAAGACTAAAGGCGAACTTTCTGCCCCAGCTTATTATTGTGTACCTGCTTTATCAGTTTTAGTATACCTTATCTTTCATGTCCATGTATTTTTTTTTTTTATTATTTTAGTTATATTTTGTATTTTTACCTATATTTTTATACAACACTTTGGACACACTGTTGTAAATGTACAATAGAAATAAACTTGACCTTGACCTAAGACTCATAAACAGAGTGGACATACTGCTGAACATTTGGTTAATTGTGGTTTGTCTAATCTCAGCCAAACAGAACAGTAACAGGAAGAAATGAGAAATACATTTTTCTTATGGTAAGTGTAAATACTTTAGCCAGAAACAGTCATTGTGGGTTTTGATGCTTTATTTAGCATGTTGTTCACAGGGAGCATAGTGTTGGCTTTAGATTTATTAATTATTTAATAATAATTACCATATTAAAGGTAGCTAGCATATTTTTCTCTTTCTAACACAAAAAGCTTGTGGCCTTCTGGATCTTGCTCTTGTCGAATACTCAGTCAAATGGATTTCCCTCCCATTCACACAAGAAGTCAGAAAAAAAAATGTTTTCACAAAACAAAGATTTCTTTGAACATCAGAACTTTCACACAAGTTTATCTGTGATTATATTGCTTCTATTTCTCCTCTCCTTGATATTCTCAGCATTAATATTTTAAGTGTCATTTGTGTTATTCTTGTGTATGTTTTGGATTTAACCCTTTAACCCCTGAGAAATTATTTGAATGAAACGTCTACTTCTTGGAATCTGCATTTGTTTCAGTGTCATAAAAACTGCTGTGAGTATGTGCTTGTGTTCCTCTTCTTCAGTAAACCACTGAACCACTGCTTTAATATGTGTTTTAGGGTCAAAACAGGGTGGAATAAAAGAAAAAGAGAGGAATTGAAGTTTGACAGGATTTTACTAAATAAGGCACTCAGAATGTACATCAATATGAGATTTAGGATGTTGAACATGAACAAATAATAAAAGAAAATCATGAAAACACTGCAAACAACAGTAAAAACTAAATAACGACAGGGAAAACCATGTAAAAAAAAAAAAAAAAAAAAAAAAAAGCCTAGCCTGTCTATTTTTGTAGCGAGTCAGTCTCACTCACTGCTCTATGTTTTATTACACTGGCAGTGGAGGGTGAACTGAGCATGCTCAGAGGTCAATGGAAAGAACAAGGTCTATTCTATCAGCATGTTTTAAAATCTTCCTATTACGTAAACGGTCGCTTTTTTTTTTAATATTTAAAATAAATTAGACATTCAGAACGCTCACCATGGACACGTCAGGGGTTAAAGGATTAATAAAAGAAAAACAGCAATTAATAAGGTGTCAGTTTAACTAGTCATATCTGCATACTGTTACACATGTTCTCAACCTCAGTGTTGTCAAAGTTAACATGTTATCCGTATGTCTCATTGTTAATGTGCTCTAGTTTGACTGCTCTTGTCTGTGTTATATCGTGTAACTTCCTAAGATTTCAAAGAAAAGTGAACATTTTGACAAAACTGTTCTTCAGCTTTCACAAAAGTATTTATGGACAGATCTGTTGTCAAATCAGTTGACTCTTTTGTCACAGATTAATTTGGAAATGACTGTACATTAAACTATTTTCACCAATATTAGTACTGATTAAAAGTCTTTATTACCAGATGTAAAGTTGCCTATGCGCTACTGCACCACACATAAAAGCGAAGACACCAACCTGATTTTTGGCGGTTGGACGTCATCAGGCAGTCTGGCGAGGTCGGTGACATGAGTCTGGTTGGTGTGTTCTCTGCAATCAGCTGTTGTTAATGCCATCGCCAGTCTTTTTGGCCGATTCAACATGTTAAATCGGCCACTTCTCATCGTTCAATCTGACCAGTCTGATTGGTGGAGGGATAGCCCTTGGCTTGTGAATCAGTGAAGAAGTTTCCATGTGAATTCAGCTATGCCAAGGTACTTCACTCTATTATTGTCTTCTATAATAGACCATTTGCTGTTCATATCATATGCGAACAAGTACCAGTCAGTGTTGACTATTGACTTCATTCATTCCATGAACTAAACACTGTTAGCATTGTTAGCATAGTGCGATTTCTCCTTAGTTTTCACCTGTGACATCTTTCTTCTTCCACAAGAAGAAGCCCGAGAGCTGACAACGCCAGTATCTTCTTATTACTATCCATCTGTTCGACAAGTACAACAACACCAACTCTTCTGGACTACTCAACACTCTCTGCTGCAACAATGACTGATGACAGTGAACTCTGTGTTTGGAGAGATGTTCCATCATTTTTCGGTTTTACATCTTGCGCAAGCACAGAATGTACGGTGGAGTCCGTAGTTGATTTGGTGTGTTCTTCACACTTTTTTGACTGTGTCAGGGAGACAGGAGTCGATCGATAGTTGGGTTACCTTTTCTAGCGACGCTCGGCAGTTGGGTTGGTGTGTCTTCGCCTTAACATGGCTCATTTCAGTAAAAGTCAAAAGTCAAAACTTACCTTAATAAAGTAAAGTGTGTTTATTTTCACCATAACTTTGATCGCCATCAACAGTACATGTGTAGTCTGTTGGAGCCAAACCACCTGACCTCATTCGGGTGGAACTGGTCCAGAACAGTCATTACTCTGTGAAACAGGCTTTAAAGTAAAGAAAAGTCATTTTTCAGTGTTTGCAAACAGAATATTACTATAGGATACATTTTATGGCTTCAAAACAATGCTTGTGTTATTCAAGACATGTGTAACCCCCAGGCAGCGTCTTTCTCTGATTATGTTGACTCGATGCTTCATTCATGACTGAGTCTTGTGTGACTGTCATCTGAAAAACCCAAGATTCAAAGCAGGAAACTGTGGCTCAGCAAAAATAATGATGCACATATTATTTGCAGCTGCATCAGTTTTCCTCCCCTAAATTTACTGAAATGCATTACTGAACAAAATCATTGCAGTAGATTCATGAAAAAATGTAGACAAATTATAAGAATGTTAAAATAAAAAGATATATCTGAAGGTGTCTTTGATCATACTGTAAAACTGACTTAAAATGTACATTAAACCAGTGGTTCCCAACCTTTTTTGGCTCATGACCTCATTTTAACGTCCCAAATTTCTGGCGACCCCAGACATTCAAAACGGAGACTTTTTTTTTTTTTTTGCTAAAATTAATTTGTTTTTGATCATATAATAGTTTGCTATACTATGTTGCAAATAAATGTTAATATTAGGTGACATTTAGTCTACATAATGTATATTATTATGGACGGAGGCAGTAAAGCCAACTGTAGATTACTGTACAAAGTGAGAATTTTATTTTCCTTGGTCAGGATATGTACAGTCAGTCCAGCTTGGATTTACAAGGCTGACAATTAATACTGAACAAACAAGAACTCAAACTATGAATTATGAAAGAGCTGCAGCATCTGAAACCGACCACAATGAACATTTGACAGATAAACAGAACCACAGTGCTTCAGTTTCAGCTTCACAGTTTGTCAGGTCTTTTATGGATTGTGATTGCCTCTCTCAACTCACCATCTATTTTTTAATTAATACATTTTTTTAAAAATAAATTGCTAGAAAGTTCAGGTGACCTCATTTGAATTCCAGGTGACCCCCCATGGGGTCCCAACCGCAAGGTTGAAAAACACCGCATTAAATCAATGTCCAAGTTTCCTCCCTAAAAACCCTTAAATTAGTGTATTCTGGTCTATTTTAATACATCTAATTGTGGCTTTTTTGCATCTGCTGCTGATGGAAATGTCTTTATTTAGGTGAGGAAAACACAAAGTCATTCACCAGGTGATACTTAAATAATCATGGAATATGGGCGGGTTTTAAATGTTCTGTATATCTACAGTAATCTCATGTAGATTCAACACTTAATCCATAATTTTGCTCATTTGCCCCTTTTGTGTCACTTTGATCTGATGACTGGCCTCTGAAAATATCAATCAATCAAATCTGATTTATATAGCGCCAAATCATAACGAAAGTTATCTCATGATACTTTACATTTACATTTTAAAATATGCAAATGACTGTTCATGTCAAGGACCATACTCTGGTGTGTGTGTGTGTGTGTGTGTGTGTGTGTGTGTGTATACGTGTGTGTGTGTGTGTGTGTGTCATAAATGTATGAAAAGTCCTATATCAATAAAGATATAAAGACTGATTGATTGATTGATTGATTGATTGATATAGGGCACTCAGAAATACTCTGTAATTCAACATTTCAACCTTAGTATTTTATTGGAAGACATAACAAGACTTTATTACTTCTGTGAAAATGTTCAAATGTTTTTATTGTAATGTGGAAAATCAAGGTTAATGAAATTACCATATTTGGCTCCTTGCCCATAGGTGGCAAAAAAAAAATGCAAGCAGTAAATCAAAAATAGAAGAAAATGCATGTGAGGTGGAAGGAGCATATATTTTAGAACATTAGACCCACATAAGTGCTGATCCAGACCCCTGTCCACTTCCACATTGTCCCTTTGAACATCATTCCTTACATTAGTACCAGTACTTCATGGTACCTAACAAAGCAGGTCCACTCACTGTTCATGCAGAGGTGGATCTTACAGACCCCGTAGACCACATTGGACCTGAGACTGTTGACTCACTGTCCTCACTGGAACTGCTGCTGTCACTGTCTTGTAATATGTGTGGAAATTACCAAAAATAGTCACTTGCTCAATAAAGGGTTAAGGAAAAAAACCATCTGTTTTGTATATTTAGGGGAATGAAATCTAGGCCTATCTATACTTTCAGTGAATGAAAGTCAAATTAATCAGCATATTAACTTAGTAGATGTATTAGTATCCCTCTGTGTCAGACATTCACTCAGTCATTTGCAGAGCAAGTCAGAAACGTTGATGGCAGAACTCTGACAAACTGCTGAAAGTGATGAATATGCAGCATAAAGCCGGTGACAGTAATACTGTACCACTGCAATATGTAGTGGGAGTGGTAGCATGAGAAACTTGGAACCAGTTCAGGCACACAGTCTGTTCACCTTCATGGGTAGAATGACAGATGGCCCGGGTAGCTTTTCTGCAGCAGAGCATAGCGGAGCAAAGCTACCATGTCATGAAGAAGAAGTTTGCATGCGTGGGAGTTTTGACAAGCTGTGGTCTACGGCAATCTGTGCTTTCACAGACGTTTACACCTGTGCGCTTATTCACACACACATTCAGTAAAAAAAAAAGAGAAAGAAAACCGTCTATAAAACTGTTTGCGTTATCTCCCAAACCGATCACTAACGCAAAATCCATTAGCGTCGCAGCATCATTATCAGTGGCGGAGGGGCAAGTGAGGAGCTTCAAGGTACGTCTCAATCCACGGGGGTACACGTTCCCTCCAAAAACAGAAGGTAGAAGTTGGCGAGGCGTTGTGCACATGGAGAGTGTTACTTACTGGTTATTGTGGTGGTCATACTGTGTCCCGTATGGCAGTGTATAAATGAACAGCATGCAAACACCTTCTGTCCAAACATCTGCGACAGGCACATTTTTAGGCTGCCTTCCAAAAACTAAAAAAAGATGGAGGTAGAAGAGGAAAAAAAATCCTCTCTCTTGCAGGTTGGCTCATCTCACATTCTCTTTGCTTATTACTTTTTTGGGGTTTATTCCATGTCATTCAAGTTTTTTTTTGTTTTTTTTTCCTGCCGCTTCACATGAGAATGAGACACATCTTAACTTTTAATTCAGTTGTCAATATGGAGACTTGAGTTTGAAAAGAAGGGTTGATAATGTCAGTCTTGACAAGGCATTGTCGTAGGAGTAAAAAAACTTTTATAACTGGCTGCTGAAAAACAAGCTGCAGGCAGGCTGGTTGCTCCAAACTGAACTGAATGAATTTGCTGGTAGAATAGTTTTCCTCTTGAAACACATGCAGTGACTCATCCAGCTTCCTGTAGCGAACTGAGGTGAATTCAAAGACTCATTTGAACAGATGCAGTTTTTAATTCTAATATTTCTGTTTTCGTCTTTTCTTTGAGTAGTGGTTCCCACATGGATTCATTCATGCATTCACATGCTTTTATAGAAATTGTACCAACCAAAAGAATAAAATTGGCCAAACATGTTGTCTATACCATGTCATTGTGAACCTTTTAACAAAATACATACATTTTCACTAAAGCATTCAAAACACATTAATAAAATATGCCCCGACTGTGTTTTCACACCAAATAAGTAAGACTTATTAAACCATCTCTTTTCACTTAACACTGTTCTTAAAAGTATGTCTTTGGGTTCTAAATGACATTCTTGTCAGTTCTAATATATCAAACACTTAAGTTTCAGTCCCTTTTTCATAGTAGTGTCTCTAAATCCAACATATTTAACACAGTGTTTTAAAGCAGAACTTTTTAAAAATTCTTTTTGTTTTATTTTATTTTAACCACACATTTTGTGACTTAATTCAGAACAAATCTACAACCCCCTTTTGTATCATGACCCATCAGAGTACATACAAATCCCATTTCCAGAAAAGCCGACAATTCCCATAATGCAATAAAACCTCAAATCTGTGATTTACTTATTCATTAAGTCTTTAACCCCTGAGACATTATTCCAGGTAAATGTGCTGATTGAGGTTTGACAGGTTTTTACTAAATAAGGCACTCAAAATGTACATCAATAAGAGATTCACAATGTTGAACATGAACTGTGAATTGGAACACATTGAACAACAACAAAGTTTGAATTTGGGCCTAGTAGTTTTTGTTTTGGGGCTCTTTTTTTTTTTTTTTTTTTTTTTTTTAAATTTGTCCAGCTGCTTTTTAACACCTGGTTGAACTCCATAAAACAGTTACATGGTGAAAATGCAGTAAAAAATACAGTAAAAAAAAAAAAAAAGAAAAAAGAAAAACGCCACAACACTGCAAACAAGATTAAAAACAAAAAAACCCACAAGGAAATGGTGTAAAACAAACAAACAAAAAAAAAAAAGTCCAAATCATCTATTTTTATAGTGACTCTTGCTCACTAACTGCTCCGTGTTTTGTTCTCCCATTACACAGGCAGTGGGAGGTGTACTGAGCATGCTCACATGTCCATTCTATCAGCATGTTTTGAATGTTTTCCTGTTGAGCAAACGGTTAAATTTGTATGAATAGTTAAAATACATCATAGATTCAGAATGCTCACCACAGACACATCAGGGGTTAAAGAGTTAAAAAAATACACACTTTCCTTCTGCTGTACTTTCCTCTTCATCCAAATCAAACATAATAAATGTAAACACAGACAAACTTAACATTGTTTCATGATGTTGTGGAAAAGTGAGCCATTTCTCCAACTCTTCTGAGTTGAGGAACAGAGTAAACCAACAGAGTCTTGTCCAGGTCTTACGTGACAGAATTGGATCAGTGATTGGTAATGGCAGGGGGGGGTCGGGGGGTCTGACCGAGGGGTCGCTGACACACCCATCTCAGCTTTCTCGACAATGTTGCCACTGCTTCCCTGATGTCCTCATGTCTCCCCGGGAGAGTGTCCAATGACTGCTGCCAAGGAGTTCCCCATTCTGGAAAACAAAGCTTTTTCAGTTGTGTCCCTTTCTCCACAACCTAACTATGCGAGGTTGGCTTTTCGAGCATGACTGATATAAAGACAAAAACAGAGACAGACTCAGAGCTGTTGAAGAAGATTTGTGTGTGTCTTTCTTAAATTCCTGCAAGAATATCAGCTTTGTGTTAACTAAACAGGCCCAGGTTTTACAATGAGTAAGTAAATTGAGACTAGATTTGCATTATATTTCAATAAATATAATTTTGGGACATTTTCATTTGGTGGTGTGCCTTGTGATTTTTCTAATGTAAATATGTGTCATGGCTCAAAAAGGTTGGGAAACACTGATCCACAGACTGAAAACACAGCTGAAGACGAGATGCAGAAGTCTTATGTCCTCTCAGACCACTTAGATTACAACGTGATGAAAGGGAATTATGGCACTTTTTCCAAGTGATTTTTTTCAAATCATTTATTTTACATGCATTCTGTTTGGTGATGTACAAGTGTGTTATGTTAGGGTGGTCCAACAATCATGGTAAAAAATAAAGTTTCAGATAACCTCAATTAGAACCCTGCATTAGGTTTTGGCATTCAAAAGATGATTTAGGAAAAAATTTGGAAGAAAAAGGAGATGTTTTAGAGGTTGCACAAAGCTTCTACATCAGAGCATGGTTTGAAGCCCCATCACCAGCGAAAGCCCCTGCAAATGATTTGGCATTCCTTAAAAAGCTGTCACAGTATGAAAATTCAGTTGTCAAGAAAGCAGCCTTAACAGCTTTCGGCTGACATCTTTGGTACTGGAGTGAAGAACTGATTGGTCTTGCATTCTTCAACTCCAGTATGACACAAGAGCAGAAGCAGCTGATGGTTCACAACATGATGGAAAATGAAGGTTCAGAGGTTCCACTACAGTGTTGGGATGCCCTTAATCCAGCAGATTATGAAGGGAAGCAGATCAGGGATTTTGTCCCCACCAGCACCATGCGTTTGTTTGAAACTTTGGATCTGCCACAAACATTCTTCAGAATTCCTCCAGAAGACTGGGCTGATGATGCAGACTTTCAGAAGGCTGCTAAAATTGTGCATTCCAGAAATGATGTTGCCGAAAGAGGGGCGGAGCTTATTCAAGACTTCAACTGTAACTGAACAAAAAATGAAGATCAGAAACAGTACTTGCTCCAAGTTGTCAAAGAACATAGGAACATTTTTTGTAATTTCAATAAAGCAAAACTGGTTGCTGGACTTTCTAAGTAACATTTTTATGTGAGTTGCAGTTAGATTTTGAGAATAAAATTACAAATTATTCTAATATGCCTTATTCATTTGGCTAGTTATGTTATAGTATATAGAGCAATCTTCACGTGTCTTGTGCAACCTCTAAATATCAATTAATTTGCATTTGGACTGAAGTAATTTGGCCAGATATGGAACCAAATGCAGGGTTCTAATCCAGAGAATCTAAAAAAAATTTTTTTGGACCACCCTAGTGTTATGTTTTGTCATTCTAATGAACTAGCCACAATGGATCTTTGTAGTGATATTGAAAGGCATCTGAATTGAATTAGTCATATTATAGATTTCTCTTACAGGTGAAGTGTATGATACTGAGTATCATCTAGTAGTGAAGTTACAGATTACAATCACCTAGATACCCTGCCCCTACAGTGGCCTCAAAAAATGTGTAAATCCCCTTTAACAGCCAGTGTTTTGTCTGATCTGGTCTTTTTCAGGCCTGGTGAGTGTAAAGCACTCTAACACTGGATGCTGCCTCCTAAAAAGACTGTTCTGAGCGACTGTGGACACACGGCAACATTAGATGGTGAACATTCTACAGATGGGTGCTTCTATGAAACTGGTCCCTAAAAACAGGACATGGGGGCTAAAAATTCAAACCAGATGTAGACTAGGGTGACCAGGTGCTTACAAGCCACATGTGGGACAAGGAGTGTGTTTGTGTGGGACAATGTGGGACACGTAACTGTAATGCTGGAAAAAAGTCTAGATTTTTAAACAATGTGCATCTTATTGTCAAGCTTATAAATATGACCATTTGTTTTGGTTGCACACAGTATACATATTTTTGCACTGGGCATTTATTTTTTGCTTTTTTTCCCACAGGTTTCAACAACTTTTTTTGCTTGTAAAACAAAAAAAAAAAAATCTACTTGTAAAAACTCAAAAAAGAAACCTCAAGTTTCAAATATTGTAATTCAATACATTTAGAAAATCAGCTTTTTTTTTAATTTTTTTATTTGAGTACATGTTCTCAACACTCAAAGGTAAATTAGTCTATGTGCAATAAAACAAAAAGGCATAACTGACAACATTAAACAACTGTTTCCACTTCCAGCCAACCTAAAATGACTTGGACCAAAAACCTTTGTGCATCCAAACACAGAACAGTCAAACATTTTGCATTCTAACACAGTAATAAAAATAGAATTAGATAAGGTAAATATCCTGTGGAATTTTGTCAAAAAACAAATATCCACATACTTAACAAAAGCATATTTTGTCACCTCAAGTCTCTCAGTTCAAACTCCAAACTTAAAAATAGGTGTAAGGGTATAGGGATCAAATGTAACCACACATCACATACACACAGTGTGTCGCTTCAGGTCATACTCGCCTCCATGCGCGATGGAGAAATAAGTTTGACATAGTTTGCAGAATACCTTCTGTGAATCATCCCGCTCGCTTGTGACAGGTTGAGGGACTCCTGACCCCACGTGTATGTTGGTTGATTGACAGCGGACACAGCCAATGGTAATAGCGCTGTCTCCGCTATAAATGAAAGTCATGTTTGGAGGAAGGCGACTGTCCTGCACTTTGGAGAGCCAGAGCCAGTCAAATACGGGACATCATCTCAATTTGTGGGACGTGAAAAAATGGTCATAATGCTGTGCAGTCTCACACAAAGCGGGACACCTGGTCACCCTAATGTAGACTAATGTTATGAAGCAAGTTTGGAAGCCCTTTGGATCTATTTTGAAAATAAATATTTACTGAGATAAGAGAAAATATTTTTCAGATAAAACAGATTTTTTTTTTTTTTTTAATACAAAAATCCATGTGTAACACAGTAAAAAGGACACACAAATTATGCTCTACTATTTTTTTTTTTAATATCTTTTATTTTCTCACATGTACATTTTGTGAATTGAACTAATTATGTAAGGCAGAATGTTTCACAAAAATGACTGCTGTTGCAAAAAAAAATTACCCACGATTTATTTATATTTAAATGGGCAGGTTCTGTATGTAACACAAGTGGACACAGTGGGCACAATGGGCAAGTGGACATGATGGACAAGCAAAGACTGCCGATTCATGAAAAAACCAACACGTCTCGATTAGAAAAACCACTCAGATTATCAAATTTAACACAGTGTCTTTATTTATAGCGGCGTATAAGACCATTTCCAGCCATGTGGTCCAGATCAAATGCACTGACACCTAGGCAGTTTTTCGTGTCCCAGTGTTGGTCCTATTTTTGGCCCCAATATTTTATTAAAAATTTATTAATTTTGGGATGGCTGAAAGTAAGAGTATAATTTTTTTGGCATTTATCTGAGGTCATCATTAGGTACATCCTGGGGGGAAATATGTCTAAATTTCTCTTTTATTATTGGGTCTAAAAAGTTGACAAAGTGCCAGGTACCAAAATGAACCCAGTTTCATAGAAGCACCCAGATATAAATGATTTAATTCAAGAAAAAGAAAACAATATTCATTTTGGTAGAATCACACCAAAATGAATTATTTACCATTTCTGAATTTCAATCATCCTAAATTCCCCTAAATCTTATGCACCATTTGAACATTGTTAAAATATTTGATAAAGTTTTCCATTCGCCCAAGTCTGTAAAATGGGGGAGTTCGTTCTGCTTTTCTTTTGTCTGTAATTGTTCACTGCTTAGATCCTCTGAGTATTCTATGTTTTTCTGGTCACTGTACCTTCTTGGCAAAGATGTTTTTCATCTACAAGTTACACGACCTGGCCAGTGCTGTGTACACAAGTATCTGGCACAACCATACATAGCTGGCCAAGGAGGCGCCTGTTATAAAAATACACAAATGAAGGCTCGGCTGGAGAGACTCCGCTGCTCCTTCTCAAGGCATCACGTCATGCATTCCCTCTGTTTTCACTCATTTTTCAGTACTTTTTTTTTTTTTTGCCACCGAAGCTTTGCCCCCAGAACATGACTTATAAAAGACATCCAGTGTCAGCAAATTATTTTGGACTTTGATGGTCATAAATCAAGGCTGACCAATAAAAACGAAGACAGCCAAGTATAATGTTCGTGTGTGTGACTCCAACTGGATTGTAAATGAAGCCAGATGGGCTGGGAGAGTGCCACTGAACAGAGCTGGATCCCATCACTAAATGGCTGTGTGTGTTTTCCCCCTTGCGCACAAATTACGGCATCACCTCATTCAGCGGCATAAATCAAAGCCCAAGCTGTGATATGCACAGGGCATCTCTCCATCTCATTACTTAAATAAATTCTCTGGCAGCCTTGGATGCGTGAGCCCTGTTTGAATTGCAATTGCCACAATCGGTACCTCTTTTTTTTTTTTTTCTTCTTTTCTTTTTTTGGTATCCGCTTTTATTTTTAAGCAACTTCGAAGACGTTCAAGTGATTTTCAAGAAGAGTCAGACGTGCTCAGAAATCAAACAGACCCAGAGAGTGTTACCTCACTGGAGACCTCTGGACACTTCCATATTGAGGAGGACAGGAGTAGAGAGAAAAATAAGAAGATGGAGGACAGGGAAAAGACAGTAAAAGAAAGGAAAAAAAACAGTGGGAAACAGGCAGCTCATAAAAAGCACAATAGGCAAAGTTGAACAGTGACAAGCAGAAGCGACAGGAATGACATATGAAAAGACAGATGCACGTGGGCAGACAGACACGCAGGAAGACGGTGATGGAGTTATTTGGACGCGTTCAGAGGCAGACTGTGTTTTCCAGTCACACAAAGCTGACCTTCATTTGTCTGCTGCACCTTCCCATTGCAGAGCGAAGAAACAGACCCCTCTGAGAACCTGGCTTTCTCATTCAGCGATAAGACAGCTTTTCTCTCCTTTAACAATGAATGGCTCCTCTGCAGTCCTCTCCCCTCATCGTTCACATCTTTACAAGACTGGGTTATAATATTTTTGCCCTTCTATGCCTTAGTTCAAAAAGAATATGACAAAAATAACAAGCCCAGGCGGATTTATGAAAGACTTTTACATATGGTCTTCATGAATTTCCGAGGTCAGGGAGGCTCGGCCAAACTAAACAAGATTCCCCCTCCTCACGGCGCTAGACTACTTCATCAGCCAGTAATGAAACAACACGAGGGCTGAAAGATCGCTCTTTCTGCACAAGGATGATTCATGGGAACGGTGAACAGCCTGACCTGTAATTCTTTCTGCATTCTGCTTTCTGAGGGGAAATACTCCAAGACTGGCACCTGATAAAAGGAAGCTATCAGTCAATATTTTTGGACTGGTGTTTCTGAAATTGAAGGTCGCTGGTACAGGTCTGTGAAAGACGGAGAAGTGGCAAACGCTTGCAAGGCTGCTTACAAAGTTGGTCAGCTGTCAATCAAAGCCAGAAAAACAGATCTATAATGTTATGCAGTCAGTGGATGGTAAGCAGGCAGCAGCTCTGCCGCAGGCAACTTTCTCTCAGTCTGCATCTTACTTTGCTCAGATGTACTTTCTTTCCTCTGGGAACTGATTAGTGAATACACAGCTGATTGGCTGGAGCCTGCACTTTTCCCAATGTAAATCAGTCGGTCCAATCTGAAATCAGTGAACTCTATGAGACTCTAGTAGTATTTGTTGGAGTGTGTTTAGGGGGTATGTAAGTGTAGAATGGGTGTAAAGATTCAGATACAATTAAGAAACAGTGATTAAATGTGAAGACATGACTGTGTACAATCCTGTGCAAAAGTCTATAGCCAACGGTTTTTTTTGCAGGGTTGTAAAGAACATGTTTATATATTTTCTAAAAATACATGAAATATATGAACAGTATTAAGCACACAAAACCTCCAAACTCAGTATATTTTATGGGCTAAAGTCAGTTTTAATGTGACCAGCGTTCCCATAACAAAACGTAGCCCAGACTTGAATAAACATCTCAATTCCATTTCAATTTTCATTTTTATTTATAAAGCTCAACACAACAAAGTCACCTCACATGGCTTTACAGAAATTGTTGAATTGATTAAAAAAAAAAAAGAACAAAAAAAAAAAAAAAAAAGAAAACACACAATGAAAATAAGCAAACAGTCAAGTAATCAGTTAGTAAATAGTCGGTGAAGCAAATGAATCAATGTCCCAGGCATCCCCTGTTTTTAGACCCTCCTTCTCGGCAAGGAAAAACTCCAAAAAACCCAGTGGGAAAAAGAGAAAGCACAGTGAAGGAGAGCCCCACTCCCATCACCTGACATGAAACCTGGTGTAAAACACCAAAAAATCATGTATTGTCTGAACAAAAGAGTTATAGATGTTATGTTAAGTTCAAAGGGATGTCCCACGAAATACTGGACACTTTTGTCTGTAGAAGTCGTTTTTTTCCTGAATTGATGAACTGCACCATGAACAGAGTGATGGCCCAGTTATGAAGTCAGGAGTCAATGAACTAAAGTTTTTTTTGTTAATTCTGCAGAGACTCCACTCTTGAGTCAGTGTCAACTTTCACTGGCCTCTCCTTGAACTTGTCCTACAACACCAATTCAGTACACAGTGCCCCATCAAATCTAAAATCCAAATTTTGGAGAGAGGAAGACAAACTGGACAACATGCGTCCTCTTTGTAAGCTTTGTAGAACAGCGATTAAGTTCAGTGGGAGCTTTACAGATCTCAACACTCATCTGGTGAGACAGTATGGTGGAGTTATGATATAGACGAACACTCTGGAAATGACAAAGCTCAAGCAAAAACACTCACACCGAAGATTATGTTAAAGAATATTAAAGACTTTTTCAACCAAAAATTTCAAGGTAATCACGGTATCAATAGTGTGTTTTATTGCCAAGGATAAATACAAAATGTGAGGAACAAATTTAAGAAAAGTAAAATGAAAACAGAAACTCTATATACATGAAGACACAAGTATCAACTTACATCTAATAATATTGCATTTGTTTGTGCAATTGTGGGCAACAGAGAATATGAGGAATTCGCTTGTCTTTAATGAACTTTATCTATTTGTAGGTTAAAAAATGACGCTTTAAATTGAATTGGCTTTTTAAAATGTGTAACGGAAAATGACTGTATTGCACAAATGGCAGCAAGAACTGTAGCAGACTACAGCACACCTGCTTTAAAATGTATCTGAATCATATTGGTGTCAAGTATGTAGATGTACACTGATTCATCCTGTGAGACAGAGGTGCACTAGTAAAGTGAACCAACAGCTCTGATATTTTAAAATGTAAGCAGGGTTATTGAGAGTAAGTGACCATAAAGATGTAGACAACAATAGTAATTATGTTAGCAAACAGACAGATGCAAATGGCAGATCACAAAAACTATAGGTGAGAACTACAATGATTAGTGCAACGCAAAATGAAAGAAAGTAGAGTTACTGGTAGAATCACTTTTATTCTTGTTAGTGCTATAACTTTAGTGTACGATTGAAAGAAAAAAAAACCTTTCATGTCATTCCTTCTATTAACTTACGTATTTCATCCTCTATAAATCAAACAGAGCAATAAGAATTGTTCACAATGTTGGTTTTCAGGAACACACAAATCCACTATTTTTACAATCTAAAACTTTAAAACTCATTGACCTTGTGGAATTCAAAACTTTTCAAATAATATATAAAGCAAAGAATAATTTACTACCTGGCAATATTCAAGAAATGTTTTGTGAAAGAGAGGGAGGCTATGATTTACGGGGAAAATTAAATTTAAAGATTCATAAAGTATGCACTACATTAAAAAGTTTCTGTGTCACCGTTTGTGGAGTAGAACTGTGGAACAAATTGTGTGTGGAGATAAAACAAATATCAAACATAATTCAGTTTAAAAAAAGATATAAAGAATTGATTCTTGAGAGGTACAATATTTAACAATGACAATGAGGCCTGTTTGTTTATGAATGATGTTGTACTGATAAATCTGCTGGAATTATTGAAGAAAATGTTTGATTTGTTGAGTCTGTTTGTATGACTGTACTGACATGAACATACTGTTGTGGATAATTCAGTTACTGTATTATAGATTGTTGTGGTTCGATGCTAAAATTAGGGAAATAGTATAGGCTGATTGTTGTATTAAGTTAATGATGAAGGTGTAAAAGCACTGAGGGGTAGGATTAAATAAGTTTATACTTCTTCCTACTCCTTTTTGACCATGCAAAATTCAGACTTGTATGTGCTTGAAGATAGATTCTGTCCATTTAAATGTTATTTTGTTTATGTCTTAATTTGCTTTGTTTTGTCTTATTTTTCTTTGCATGTTCGAAATAAATAAATAAATAAAATAAACCCATCAGAACATAAACTGCGTACTTTCAATCCCCCTCGGCCAAATATAGTGTAAGATTCTGTTTTGAAAGTTAGTGCCCTTTAATGTAGATTAGACTGTCTTTGTGTAAAACTTGTTACATACATATTTATATTTGAAAGCACTCAGATATTATAACTGTGCAAGACCATTTGACCTTGAAAAAGTAGGTCAAGGTCACCTATCTCCAATAGGCTTCTGCTCCATGCCAAGATGCATGCACAGTATAAATGTGGTGCAGGTATGTCAATGCGTTCTTCAGAGAATGCAATTATGTCGTTGAAAAGACATGTTGCCATTTGACCTTCAAAAAGTCAGTCAAGGTCACTGACTTTCAATAGGCTTCTGCTCCATGCCAAGATGCATCCACAGACATGTCAATGCATTCTTCAGATAATGTGATTACGTCGTTGAATGGGCAGACAGACAACAAAACAATTCCAATACCCCTCGACCGAGGAGTGAAAACTAACACTACAACTAATTAAAAGTGACTAGTCAGCTCCTCAAATTAAAACATACAGAGTGGGGAAGCAAAATTTACAATGAACATTTAGTTGTTTTTTCTCAGCAGGCACTACGTCAATTGTTTTGAAAGCAAACATATTGATGTCATAATCATACCTAACACTATTATCCATACCTTTTCAGAAACTTTTGCCCATATGAGTAATCAGGAAAGCAAACGTCAAAGAGTGTGTGATTTGCTGAATGCACTCGTCACACCAAAGGAGATTTCAAAAATAGTTGGAGTGTCTGTAAAGACTGTTTATAATGTAAAGAAGAGAATGACTATGAGCAAAACTATTATGAGAAAGTCTGGAAGATACTATTAAAGAAGAATGGGAGAAGTTGTCACCCAAATATTTGAGGAACACTTGCACAAGTTTCAGGAAGCGTGTGAAGGCAGTTATTGAGAAAGAAGGACACATAGAATAAAATATTGTAAATTTTGCTTCCCCACCCTGTAAAATGCAATGAGAAATTCCAAATTGTAATTATAACTCTGGATGTGAGTTTGATTGCTCATATTAAACCAAGACTCACTTTTCTATTTCAACTGAACTGATATGATGCCAAAGAACAACAAAGCAAAAAAAAAGAGAAAAAAAAAAATCCAACTGGCTAATGCAGCTGGAGAGACAGATACAACCTGGCATGTAGCATCAGCCCAACCAGCTGGATCTGCACCAAGGATACAGAGAGTTCACATAAACTTTTTTTTTTTTTTTTCCATCTCTTGTTTTTCACTGGAGGTGTCTTTCTGATGTTGTATGGGTAACCCCCTCTGTAACACAGCCATGAGCCATACCAGGGAAAGCTCTCCACCACAACATACACATCATCTGTTACACACTCCAGGAATTGTCAAGGTACACAACAGCAGGCGTCAGGCTGCAGACAAGTCATACATCTTCCATGTTTCGCTTGGAGGAAGTGGTGGGGGCAGTGGACAGAATCAGTGCGCCTGTGTTGATATTTGTGCCCAGGCATGTGAATGTGTGTCGATGTACACTCCTGGATAAAATCTTAAAATCAGAATTCCCATTTTGCATAGGTGGATTATAACCAGGCTGTCAGTAGGACATGTGCAAAAAGAAGAAACTGGAACAAGACAAAAAACAGAGCGTAGGCTGTTTATTGAAAATGCATTTTAACTAAAACAAGCTGTTCATCAGCTGATCAAAAGTTAAAGACCATAACCCCAAAACACCCCAAAAACAAGACAAAATGACTTGATGTTAGTGTTTCCAGGAGGCTGATGGGAATGTCACCCATGGTGTGACTGTGCACGCACTTGGAAATGACTTCCGTTTTTATAAACTTCCCTTGCCATCCATCCCCAAACATTGTCAATGGGATTTAGATCAGGGGAACACACAGGATGTTCCAAAAGAACAGTGTTATTCTCCTGGTCCTTCATCAGGCGGCTGTTGTGAACTGCATCGTTGTCCTGTTGAATAAACCCAGTCATTACTAACAGACACAGACCCTCAGTCCAGATGAACACTGGAACATCTCCACATAGCCAGTTGCTGTTTGACGCCTCTGCACAACATGAAGCTCCACTGATCCATTGAAGGAAAAAAGCACCTCAGATCATGATGGAGCCTCCTCCACTGAGGCACATGGAAAACATCTCCAGTGGGATCTCCTTGTCATGCTAGTAACATTGGAGACCATCAGGACCGTCCAGGTTAAACTTGTTCTCATCAGAGAATAAAACTGTCCCATGTTTGATTCTCCTTTGCAAAGTCCAAGTGTCAACTTTGTACCATGGGAGGAAACATGATCTTTGAAGATGTTTTTTGTTCTTAAACCTAATCTTTTGCAGGTGCCATCTTATGGTTAATGAATGGGCTATAGTCAGCATCAGTAAGAGCCTAAATCAGAACAGGTGAATTTTTAGGGGTCTGCCAATTGACTTTTTTTTTTGTCTCACACCCCTCAGGATCTATTATGAAAATGATAACATTTGAAATGACATGTTTTACTGTGGATGATCTCAGCAGTGATGGTTCATTGCATTACTGTTCATACTGTTTGTAGCACTATACATACTGTTTTACATTTGTTTTTACATATACTGTATATAAATACAATGTGTATATTATAGTGTATTGATATTTTATTGTTTTTGTATTTAACTTACACCTTAGCCGAGAACTACCTGCCTAAATGTTGTTATGTGTACGCATAATAACACTAAAAATTCTAGAATCTTGAATCATGAGAGGCTGTGGTTATGCAGCTCTACAATCCTGTCATGATTAATAGATAAAACAACTTTTTACCTTTGCCATCAGGAGGTCATGACATAGACATAGACAGACTTTATTTGTCATTCAGATTGAAATGGCTCAGAGGGCAGCAGGAATAAATAAAACAAACACTATATATACAAGATAAAGTAAATATGCATATACAAACTATATATCAAGTAATTAAAAACTATGTTTCAAGTATGTGAATACAGACAGTGTGAATACCTGAAAGAAAATGACATGAAAGGAAGAATTCTGTGCTGATTTTAAAGTTATGGTCTTAAACCTTTGACCAGTTGATGAACAGTTTGAGTCAAAATGCATTTTCAATAAATAGTGTACTCTCTCTCTCTCTTTATCTTGCTCCAGTTTCTTTTCTTTTTTTTTTTTTTTTTGTATTTTGTAGTTCTACTTACAACCTGGTTGCAGTCCACCTTTGCAAAATGTGAATTCTTGTAATTTTTTCCCTGGCCTTAAGACTTTGTTCGGGAGCGTATGTGTGTGTGTCTGTATGTGTGTGTGTGTGTGTGTGTGTGTGTGTGTGTGTGTGTGTGTGTGTGTCTGCCACCAGTCATCCTTATGTCTCAAACAAAAGAGCCCATTGGTTCATGTGGAAAAAGGAGGACTTAAAGTGGAGAGAGGACCTGGATCTTATCATTCAGCGGTTTAACACAAGCCAGACCACAACTTACTAACTCCAGGCAGCAAATTAGGAGCCGGGACTGCCGACGGGGCCTGTGACAAGGGTGTGATGGAGAGCAGGCGGTCAGGGCTACTTCACAGTCGGCGTGGACTGTGATAGGAGAGGAATGCTCCCAGTGGAAGGTCGAAGAAGATGGAGTAAAGAAATAGATGTGCGAAAGCTTTTATGGAACATGGAGGGGCTAGGAAGGTTTCAGATGTATGAGGGGGAACTTGGAAAACATTTGCAGGGACGACATAAACAGTACTTTTGGTCGTTTACTTGACTGTTGTAGGCCACTTTGATCTGATTTGTTCATTCAGATGATCATATCTATTATTACTTGTTTAATATATTTTCCATTAAGGTAAAGTTTGTAATAATTCTTGCTTGCGTTTATTAACAAAAGACTGGTGGTTGAAGAAGTGGTAGAATTAATGAGAAAGTGCATGGCAATGGAACAAAAAATGCTGCAAAACAGAAAAATGACATGCTACTTAGTATGTTTTCACAGTGGTGATGCTCTAAAACACGTCATCTCAATCCTCTACAGGGTGTACCAAAAAAAAGTAGACTGTCCAAAAAGTGCCCACCAAATTTACAAATGAATGTTTTCATGAAAGGTCTTTGTTTGCCTATGTTGATATGGACGTCCTGCATCTGTCCATACCAAAATTTATTACATAACTGCATGCATGACTTCACTCGGGCCCTTTTTAAGAGGGGGTAAAAAAATTTTTTCCTCCAAAAAATTAAAGGGTTAAAATTGGTTGAAAAGCCTGATCATTCGTCTGTCTCGCCGCAGGATGTCCACTTCGGCTCTGATGCGCTGTTCAATGTCATCAAGGTCATGTGGTGGTGTCTCATACACTTTGGATTTCAAATGTCCCCAGAGGAAAAAGTCAAGGGGCGTCAGGTCAGGAGACCTGGGGGGTCATTCCACTGGGCGGTTCAAGGCAATGACACGGTCACCAAAAAGCTCTGTAAGCCGATCCGTTACCGTTCTTCTCCGGTGTGGGGGAGCACCATCTTGTGCCCACCAAGCACGTGCCAGTTGACCATTCTGCTGAAGATGAAAACATGGCATTGCACGGAGAGAACGAACATTGAACAGCGCATCAGAGCCGAAGTGGACATCCTGCGGCGAGACAGAGGAATGATCAGGCGAGCAGTGCAGGACATGATAAGGAGAGCGCAAGTGTGCATCCAAAGAGATGGAGGTCATGTCGAGGACTAAGTGGACAAAAACAGGGTAAGTAAGTGACTTACTCCTCGTAATGTGCACCTAATTAACCTTCTTTGGGATGCAGTTGGGTAGTCATTACTTGCTAACCATGGTGTTACTTTCAAACACATTCCAATTCATACCCATTGCTCAAGTTTACCTGACAAGAAACAAAGGGTTAATCCGGGTACCGCAGCAGAGAAAACCAAAGAATCACGCATTGCACCACAGTTTAAGGCTTTTCAACCAATTTTAACCCTTTCATTTTTTGGAGGAAAATTTTTTTTTACCCCCTCTTAAAAGGGCTCATGTGAAGTCATGCATGCAGTTATGTAATAAATTTTGGTATGGACAGATGCAGGACGTCCATATCAACATAGGCAAACAAAGACCTTTCATGAAAACATTCACTTGTAAATTTGGTGGGCACTTTTTGGACAGTCTACTTTTTTTTGATACACCCTGTATAGGAATACTCTACAACTGGGATGTCAAACATCCAGCCCATGGGCCCAAACTGGTCAAAACCAGCCCACCAAAGGGTCTAGTCCTGCTGGATGAATTTGTGAAATGCAAAAATTACACTAAGATATTAACAATCAAGGGTAATAATAATAATAATAATAATAATAATAATAATAATAATAATAATAATAATAATAATAAATCAGTTTTATGTAGTGTACTTATTTTCTTAGTACTCAAATACACTCTGATTTAGTTTGCTCTCTCCTCTTACTGTTGAGTTAGAAGGAGCTTTTGTGTAGTGCAGTTCTGTCTGAGAGCTGCCTCCCAGACCCTCAGGATACAAGCAACAGAAAGGAAGAAGACAATGTGTGCTTGCATTGGATTTCTACTAGATCAGGAGTTTCAAAATAATTTTTGTTCAGGGGCCACATACAGACCAGTATAATCTCAAGTCAGTTGGACCAGTCAAATACTATTATAATAACCTATATATAACGACAACTCCAAATGTTCTTTTTGTTTCAGTGTAAAAAAAGTAAAATTACATGACAAGTTTTATATTTACAAAGTATCTTTTCACAAAAACATGTGAATAACCTAAACAAAAATGAACAACCTGAAATGTTGTAAGAGACATAAGTGGAATTTTAACAATATTCTGCCTGTTACTAAATATTTCATACTTTTGTGATCTATAAGTTGTAAATGACAAGCTGAGGCATAAAATTGTCAAAATAGTACTTATTTTTCCTAAGAAATTTCAGGTTGTTTGTGGTGGTTCATGTAATTCACATTTTCTGAAGATGGAAACATTTTCATCATATAATTTTACTTTTTTTACTGTCATTATTTTACTGGTCCACTTTGAGACCACATTGGACTGTATGTGGCCCCTAAACTAAAATGAGTTTGACACCTCTGATCTAGTAGAAACACAAGGACACATAGAAACAGCACACATTGTCTTCTTCCTGTCTGTTGCTTGTATCCTGAGGGTCTGGGAGGCAGCTCTCAGACAGAACTGCACTACACAAAAGCTCTTTCTAACTTAACAGTAAGAGGAGAGAGCAGACTGAATCGGGGTTGATACATTTTTCCATTATTTGCTGACGCATACTAAGTGATGCTATTAATGACTAGCTCAAGTTGCAAACACAATGCACAAAGGTTGACATCCACAAACATCCCACACAGTGAAAAGAAGTACTCTGTCTGCAGGTAAATACACCACCACAGGCACTGGGTCAGATGGAATGACTGACAAAGATTATTGTATGAATCTATATAGTGTGTTTGAAGGAAAATATTTGCTTTTAAAATGTTAAATAACTGGTATCTTTAACAGTTATTGTCATAGTCATACATAAAACCAGTCATTCTCTGGATAAGTATAGTGCAAATATCCAGATTCTATGCATAGCAGCTTCATGACCAGTTCTCCTTTTCTCTGTTACCACTTCTTGGATTTTTAATTTATCTTCATTGCTCTCAGGTTTCCTTCTGCTCTGTCTCTACCGTCCTTTATTCCACATATAGAGGAACCTGAGACTCACTCTATTCATTTTGAACATATGTTAAGTTAAAAGACATTTTTCACTGGTTGCCTGGTTGACTGGTTTCCACAGGATGGTTCAGCTTTTAAGACTTCTGGTTTGTCCTCCCCTGCTCCTCCACATCTCCCTTTTCCAAACACAGGGGCAGGGCCCAAAATGGGTCATGGATGTGTTTTATTGGGTCACCAACTGAGAGTAAAGTGTAAGAAAACATAGAGGCGAAGTCCTGCCTCTTCCACTGTGACCCATGGACTTAACTGTGGAAAATATGTGTGGCAGGAACAACCGCCAGGAACTAATCACTGTCAATTACATGTATAATTTAGAAGATAATTTAGCAAATTAAGAAAGTTGCAGTTTGTGATGAAGATAATAAAATATCATTTAGTTTAGTTGAGTAACAGCTCAGTCAGCTGCGTCTCTCATCTCATATGATGCACATCACAAACACCAAGAGGGTTGTCACTGCAATACTTTTCACCAAAAGCTTTACAAGTCTGGTCATGTGGAAGAGACATGTTCAACAGCTTTGAACAGAAGTGAAGTTAGGATGACATCAGTCACTGATAGTGCAGTGATGAGACTGAACCTGGGTCCTCATGCCTCTCTCTGGTCCCGCCTCTCACTTCCCTATCAACCAATCACAACTAATGCATTCAGAAATTCTATCATGTTCAAATCTGGAGTTGTACCTCCTTGTCACTCTTGATCCTCTTACAGGTACAGTCCACCACAGGACTCTGGACTCCTTGCCTCAGACACCGTCCTGCAGACTCCTCTGCTGGAACCTGGTCCACCTCCGTCCACGCCGTCCTCAGAGTCTGAGTCTGTGTCAAAAACTATCAATTGTATGACTTCATTTTTTTTGCTGTGTCTTAGTTGAAACTATTGGGTTTGTAGTCTTTAAAACAATGTTTTTATTTTCTGTCTTATACAACAATTTTACAAAAAAAACCCAGAGACTTCATTGACTTCAACATTAGCTCTCAAACAGATAAACACTATCTGATGACATGATTTAAACTGGATCAAAAATGTTTGTTTCTCACCACTGACTACTGGATATGTTTGTCTGACAGACGACCACACACATATTAAGAGTCTGGTTTAGACCAGCTCTACATGTAGTGTCATGAGATAACTTTTGTTATGATGTGGCACTATATAGATCATAATTGACTGATTGATTGATTGATTGATTGATTGATTGATTGATAATGGCCTCACATAATTGTCATCTAAAGCTGAAAGGATTCATTGATTAATTGACTCAAATCAAAAATATAATTGTATATTTAAAGGTTTCCTGAATCAAAGCTTTGTTTCATTAAACATTTGTTCTGCTGTTGTGTTGAATGTGTTGAAAACTGCAGTGCACATATTGTTTGTAGATGTCATTTGACTTCAACTGCCCATTTGTGCATGCACAATGGTTACTCTGTTTGGAAAAACTGCACAAAATGTGCTGCTAGAGATGTTCAGAGTCATTCTAATCAGATATGTATATATACGGTACAGGCCAAAAGTTTGGACACACCTTCTCATTCTTTGCATTTTCTTTATTTTCATGACTATTTTCATTGTAGATTCTCACTGAAGGCATCAAAACTATGAATGAACACATGTGGAATTATGTACTTAACAAAAAAGTGTGAAATAACTGAAAACATCTCTTATATTCTAGTTTCTTCAAAGTAGCCACCCTTAGCTCTGATGACTGCCTTGCACACTCTTGGCATTCTCTTGATGAGCATCAAGAGGTAGTCACCTGAAATGGTTTCCTAACAGTCTTGAAGAAGTTCCCAGAGATGCTTAGCACTTGTTGGCCCTTTTGCCTTCACTCTGCGGTCCAGCTCACCCCAAACCATCTCGGTTGGGTTCAGGTCCGGTGACTGTGGAGGCCAGGTCATCTGGCGCAGCACTCCATCACTCTCCTTCTTGGTCAGATATCCCTCACACAGCCTGGAGGTGTGTTTGGGGTCATTGTCCTGTTGAAACATAAATGATGGTCCAACTAAACGCAAACCGGATGGAATGGCATGTCACTTCAGGATGCTGTGGTAGCCATGCTGATTCAGGTTGCCTTCAATCTTGAATAAATCCCCAACAGCGTCACCAGCAAAGCACCCCCACACCATCACACCTCCCCCTCCATGCTTCACGGTGGGAACCAGGCATGTAGCATCCATCCGTTCACCTTTTCTGCGTCGCACAAAGACACGGCGGTTGGATCCAAAGATCTCAAAATTGGACTCATCAGACCAAAGCACAGATTTCCACTGGTCTAATGTCCATTCCTTGGGTTTCTTGGCCCAAATAAATCTCTTCTGTTTGTTGCCTCTCCTGAGCAGTGGTTTCCTAGCAGCTATTTGACCATGAAGGCCTGATTCACGCAGTCTCCTCTTAACAGTTGTTGTAGAGATGTGTCTGCTGCTAGAGCTCTGTGTGGTATTCATCTGGTCTCTAATCTGAGCTGCTGTTAATTTAAGATTTCTGAGGCTGGTGACTCAGATGAACTTATCTTCAGCATCAGAGGTGACTCTTGGTCTTCCTTTCCTGGGGCGGTCCTCATGTGAGCCAGTTTCGTTGTAGCGCTTGATGGTTTTTGCGACTGCACTTGGGGACACATTCAAAGTTTTTGAAATTTTCTAGACTGACTGACCTTCATTTCTTAAAGTAATGATGGCCACTCGTTTGTCTTTACTTAGCTGATTGGTTCTCGCCATAATATGCATTCTAACAGTTGTCCAATAGGGCTGTCAGCTGTGCATCAACCTGACTTCTGCACAACACAACTGATGGTCCCAACCCCATCAATAAGACAAGAAATTCCACTAAGTAACCCTGACAAGGCACAGCTATGAAGTGAAAACCATTTCAGGTGACTACCTCTTGATGCTCATCAAGAGAATGCCAAGGGTGTGCAAGGCAGTCATCAGAGCTAAGGGTGGCTACTTTGAAGAAACTAGAATATAAGAGATGTTTTCAGTTATTTCACACTTTTTTGTTAAGTACATAATTCCACATGTGTTCATTCATAGTTTTGATGCCTTCAGTGAGAATCTACAATGTAAATAGTCATGAAAATAAAGAAAATGCAAAGAATGAGAAGGTGTGTCCAAACTTTTGGCCTGTACTGTACATATGTATATATGTATATATATATATATATATATATATAGATAGATAGATAGATAGATAGATAGATAGATAGATAGATAGATAGATAATCAGGTGAAGGTGGTTTACACCCTGGACACAGTATGCCAGTTCATCGCTAGGGATGGGAAATGAGAACCGGTTCTTTTTGAGAACCGGTTCCCAGTAGCTCGATTCCTTGGAATCGTTTGTCTGCCTGCTTAACGATTCTGCTTATCGATTCCGCCTTCGTTGTGCATGCGCGATGACGTCACACGTATGCTGCATTGTTTTGGTGAGAACGTTGCCAACATGGCTGAAACGGTCTAAAAAGACGACACCAGGTCCACTTACTTGGAACACTTGCAAAGCTTCCATGTCTTCAAAAGGGTGGAATCCCTCCAATCTGCTCAAACATTTGTCCACAGCATGTGAATCATTTACAGGAATGTCACGTATTTGATACGCTACTTAGCGGCGCTTGTGAATGTAGCAGCAGAGTGAACGCCGGGCCGGTTCTGGTGTGGGCAACAAACGTCATAACTCCTCAAATGCAAGTTTCCGAAGGTAAGAAGGAAAAGGAGATGAGGTGCACAACAACGAGAGAAAAGCTGAGCCGAGTTGAACTGGTTCCACGTAGTAGAAATGCGGCAAAAGAGGAATTAGAAAAGCATCTTTAGTTTCACTTTCACTGTACCCACCCCACCCCCTCTGAACCGGGCCTGGTGTCATCTGTTATTATTATTTGTACATACTGTATATGTTATATTTTCTGTGCAGAGATGGAAATATAAAAGACAGTTAATGCAAATACACCTGTTTGTACTCTTTTATTCCCTCACCCAATGAGAATTGATAAGAGAATCGATAAGGAATTGGATCGATAAGCAATATCGATAATGGAATCGGAATCGTTAAATTCTTAACGATTCCCATCCCTATTCATCGCTGACATAAACTCACCATCACAATCAAAGCGTTTGATTGGAGCCGTTCTGCAGAATGAGATGGTCCCACTTTTATTCTTTAAACTTTAAAGTACATTTTAAAAATGCTACTGTCAGTTTTAAGGACTATTTGTGCTCATCTGACACCTCTGCATAACTCAAGCAGTGAACAGTGTTATTTTCTGCATCACTCGTCTCAGATGTATGCAGTGAAATATATGACATTATGATTATTCAGAATGAATTTAGGATTTGGAAAAACATCAGATTTGTCTTTGGGGAGCTGAATAGTCTAGACAATTTATAATTATATTTTATTTTCCATCGATTATTCTCATATTTACATAATTTTTCATCAGCTTCACTTTATATTTCTGAGGATTCACATTTCAGCCAAGTTGCTATAAGATGTTCTAAAATTATTGCCTGAATCGTCTTTTGTAAAAAGAGACTGATGTAAATCATTATTTGGTCCTCAGTATAAAAAAACATGGGGTTGTTAACTTCCTGCATGCCAAGAAACATAAAAATACTCCAGGGATCTTTTACACTCAAATAATGTTTGCACATCCAACACGGTGTCCCTGAAGTTGTATTTCACACAATGAAACATGATGTTGCTGTGGTCGTAGTTTTCCTCCAGTAACCAGTTTTATTTTAACAGCTTGTTCTCAAATAAGTCAGATCTATCCCGAGAGATCACACACAACTACACAAAAACTCCTGCAGTCCTAATCAGAGAGAAAGGCAGAAAAAATCCTACAACAATTTAATGATGTCGCAGTTCTTATTTTTATAGAAATATGAGCAAAAACAGTAAAACTCCTGGATTGAAGAGTCATTATTTGTTCTTTTCAACCCACGCCTTCACTTCTCGACTAAATATCAATAATATGGTATTTTAGTAACTGGAAAAGTTCCAAAGTAGTTTCACACTGTAGTGATGAAGACGAATGACTTTTGCTGTATGTGTCCATAAACAGCATATGGCACACATTTAGAATTGTACAGTTGTATCGACGTGTGTGTATATAGCACACTGTAAAAAATATCATCACTCACTTAAAAACCTTATAGCAACAGAGCCATATTATTGAGTAGATTTAAAGATGTACAATTAAAATGTAACCTACAAAGTTCATGAAAATTTGAAATGTGTATTGGATTTACTACATATTTAAATTATTTTAGCTCATTTTATTCTTTTTCTTATGAAACACCTTTTTAATGATCAAATATACATAAAAAAGACTGGCATGAATTATTAAGTAAAAGTGATGTTTAGTCAATAAAACACACACAGGTTGAATAATTAGAATTAAAAATGTATTTAAATCTTTTTTTTTTTTTTTTTTAGCATTTTCAGTTCAAAAAATTCTATGCTAATGAAATGATAATGTGGGAAATGTAAGAGTGAGAAAATTGGATTCACTGGTTGACATAATATTTTCATCATACTACAGCTATTTTGAACGTAAACATTATTTTTTACTTGTTTTAGATTCTTGAAGAAAATAATCAGAAATCATTTTAGTAAATCTGACTAAACTGAAATAGACTCCTACAGATGTGTTAAAGACAGAAATACCCAGGACCTTTGCAAATCTACAGTCAGTTTTGTGAAACATTTATGATATGTAACTAAATTTACCAAGTTTTGACTAATTTATTGCAGAACTTTAAGTCGACCCATGTGGTAACAGCTGTCAACTTACCGTCGTGTTTTTCAAATAACCAGTAAGCACGTTTTTTACAGTGTGTGTGCATGTGTTAAAGTGTGTGTTTGTGTCTCATGTGTGTCCTCAGTGCAACAGGCCTGAAGGCAGCCGTCCCTCATGTGATCGTCTGTCTCCATTCCTTATCGGCTGTACTTTGTCGTCCTGCCTCGCTGTCGGTGTTGTGTGTCTGCACCACCTCTGTCACTGATAATCAGCAGCCGCCGACACACACCTGCACTGTGTCATACGTACACACCAACACAACACACTCTGATTCAGGACCGACCAGGACCACAATGACCGTTTTTTGGTTTTATACGATTTTTTTTTTTTTTTTTAATGCATTTTTAAAAAAAATTCATTTGTGGGTCTGATCAAGCGAAAGTGAACGTCAACAGAAAAAAGTAAATTTGCACACATCATTTATCAAGTGGGCTCATTTTTGAGCAAAATATCTCTACACCATAGACATTTATTTCATCACTTTCACTTGACTGAGTTTGGGACCAAAATACCAGTTGGCTCCATTCAAGTCCAGTTTATTAAAGCCTAACATCACAAAAAGTCCAGAAGTTAAAAAGATACAATAAAAAGTACACACAAATGCACATAAAACTTCCTGCAGGCTATGTACATATATTGTATGTATGTTAGATATACAAATATATAGTGAATGTGTGTAATACACACAGTCCAACAACTGTTGGGTTAAAATATGGTCAAACCCAATTACTGGGTTGTTAGAAACTTGGATGTTGTTTTTTAACTCCAAAAATACTGGTCCACATATGCCATTACACACCCACTCACTGGCTGCTTTTCCACATCTCTCATCCTGTCAACACTAACACTGTTATTACTGTACAGATATTTAGCTAAATGGGTGTTTTCCTTCACCGTTTTGAAAAAGTCTGTCCACCTCCTTCATTTTGCAAAATACCTCTGTCTATGTTACAATGCAAACGTCTACAAACTGGTCTAAACACTGAAATGAACCGCTGTTTCTGACTTTCAGCACAGACGTATACACCTGTATTATATCTGATGTTTCAGCGACAGGTTTATTACACAAAACTACAGTGGACATGAACTGGGGTGTGAAGCCATCATTTTCATGTTCACATACACAAATACTTTTTAGAAATCTTCACAATGGAAAGCCCTTTTAAGAATGACAGCTATTACACTTTAAACCTACTTTTAAACCACATGGAAATGAGGCCCAGATGTGGAGAAAAATCCAAATATCTGCATTAGTGTGGACGGGGCATGAGAGACATTTCGCTCAACTAGCCAGCCAGGTAAAATACAACACCCGGGAAAATTACTGAACAAGCTAGCTGAGTGAATGACTAAAACACAGTTTACTTAAAGAACAGAAATATATTGGCATACACCATGATGCAGTCGACTAATATCACCGTACACACATTTTACCCAGTAATTCACTATAACTGCTATATGACACTGCCAGTTAATGGTCTAATGTTAAATAATATGAAGGAGCTTGTAGTCTAGTGAGAAGAACATAAATCCAACATATTGAACTCTAAATCAGTGGTTCCCAACCTTTTTTGGCTCGTGACCCCATTTTAACTTCACAAATTTCAGGCGAACCCAGACATTCAAAATAGAGACTTTTTTTTTTTTTTTTTGCTTAAATTAGTTTGTTTTTGATCATGTAATAGTTTGCTCTACTATGTTGTAAATAAACATTAATTTTAGATGACATTTAATCAATATAACGTATATTATTATGGACAGAGGCAGAAAAGCCAGGTGTAGATTACTGCGCAAAGTGAGAATTTTATTTTCCTTGGTCAGGATATGTACAGTCAGTCCAGCTTGGATTTACAAGGCTGACAATTAATACTGAACAAATGAGAACTCAAACTATGAATTATGAAAGAGCTGCAGCATCTGAAACTGACCACAATGAACATTTGACAGATAAACAGAACCACAGTGCTTCAGTTTCAGCTTCACAGTTTGTCATGTCTTTTATGGATTGTGATTGTCTCTCTCAACTCACCATATATTTTTTATTAATAAGTTGTTTTTTTTTAAATCAATTACTAGAAACTCCAGGTGACCCCACATGGGGTCCCGACCCCAAGGTTGAAAAACATTGCCCTAAACCATGGTAATGATTTATTTTACATTTTGCATTTATGATGAATCAATCATCAAGGAGCAGAAGCTTCATAACTGCATAATCTAAATCTGGGCTTTCAATACAAAAAAAACACATCTATCTATCTATCTATCTATCTATCTATCTATCTATCTATCTATCTATCTATCTATCTATCTATCTATCTATCTATCTATCTATCTATCTATCTATCTATCTATCTATCTATCTATCTATCTATCGCTCTCTCTCTCTCTCTCTCTCTCTCTCTCTCTCTCTTTACATATCTAATAGTTATTTCCAACTCTTAATTAGAGGAGTAGAGGAAATACTCAGCCAAATGTGGGACGTTGGACAAAGGACCAAAATGAGAGTGTCACCATATTCATTTAAATATATGTTAGTACGTATTACATACACTGTTTAAAACCTCAGTTGTGGATGGATTCACATTTTCAGAAAATACATTTTTTAATGAAATGAGTCAGGGGACGACATGGTCGGTCATTAGTGTTTTCACATACAGCAGCATGCTGCAACAAACTGTACAATTACACATAATAACTTGTCTGTTTATTCCAATATCAATGAGAAAACAGGAAAGTGATTGTAGGGAAAGTGAAAGAGTTCAACAGAAAATGCCTTGTTTACCAACCACTGCTGTAAACATTTTTGTAAACTTTCATCATGTCTTTAAAAGTGTAAAAATCATTGCTACATTTGGTCACATTTTCCACGTAACACCTCCGATATCTTTGGCGTCCTGCTGTATACTTGTCCATCCTCCCCTCTCCACTTCAGTCCCCAAATGTTTATCACATGACTTCTCATATTTCTTTCTTCTGTTGCTCTGATCCATGCCAACACTCCTCTCTCTAAAACACTGTAATGTATATCATTCCTCTCCATCCTTTCATCCCACTAGTGCTTTACTTTTCAGCTCCAGACTCTATCTGGTTTTCATCAAATGAGCCCAGTGGCACCATATTGACGCCCACCAGACACCGGCTGATAACCTGCCCTCCGGCTGCCCTTTACCACCGACGCATGGATCAGAACAGGATGGAGCACATCACAATGGAATGTAACACATGCTATTGGTGGGGAATATATCACACATTACACAAGTGTTAAATATCTGAAACTTCATTTTAACCCATATATATGGTTTTTGTTTCCAGTTATATTCACTGGACTTTGGGTAAACACCAGTTCATCTGTTCCTTGTGCCAAACATTTGATCCTTAGATCTGTACATGTTGGAAGAGGCCCAGATGTTGACAGGTTTAAATCCAGCTTAAAAACATGTCTTTCTCATGTGTCTATGAATGAGTGCTAAAATTATTCTTACTGGAGTGTAAACCCCAGTTCAGGCACAATATTCGCAACAACATGAAGCTGTTTCAGGACATTATAGGTAAATGTGTGAACTGGACCGTCTCAGACTGGGTCATGCTGTCACCACCTGTCAAATCTGCACTGGGTAACTATAGAACGCAACCTCATCAAGTGTATTTTTATCAGTTTTATAGATTTTTATGATGAAGGGCAAAGTTAACGTACAGTCATTGCTAATTGAAAGATTTAGTCCAACTGCATCAGAGTGAAGTGGCATGTTTTTAAAATGTTGCAGATGTACAAGTAACATAGATTCATATTTTGTGCACATATATATAGAGCTACCTCCTCTGATGAAACTACTGGTTGGATTCATTTCAAGTTTTAGTTATGTAGTTTCCTTGGGACAATGTTGACAAAGCTTGTTCACAGTTTTGAGAAATTTGGATTTTTAAATTTTTTGATTTTCCATATTCTAATGGCTTATAACATGGAAATGGTTAGAGATATCAATATGGTTATTACTGAGCACTGATAGGAAGTCATATATGGACTTTGATTTATTTAGTTGAGTTATTGTCCAGTCAAAGTACCGCCCACTTCTGTTGGGAGAATGAACTCCTGCATCAAGACCACAGGACCCGAACAGCGGCAGAATCTGACAACCCCTCACATTCAACTAGATGTTGATTCCTGATAGAACATGTCGGTGAGCTACAGGGACATTAGTTCTATTTTTTTTTTACACCTGTCAGAAACCTATAACTTGGCAAATATGCACATGTGAGACATCTCATACCTTAGACCACAGGTGTCAAACATGCGGCCCGGGGGCCAAATCTGGCCCGCCAAAGGGTCCAATCTGGCCCGCGGGATGAATTTGTGAAATGCAAAAATTACACTGAAGATATTAACAATCAATGGTGTCAAAATAATTTTAATTCAGGTTTCACATACAGACACATACAGTCCAATTAGATTTCAAGTGGGTTAGACCGGTAAAATATTATCATTATAACCTATAAATAATGACAACCCCAAATGTTCTCTTTGTTTTTTTGGTGTAAAAAAGTAAAATTACATGAAAATGTTTACATTACCAAACTACACTTTTACAAAAAATATGAATAACCTGAACAAACATGAACAAATGGAAATGTCTTAAGAAAAGTAGATGCAATTTTACAAATATTCTGCCTGTTACTAAATGGTTTGTGCTATCATAATGCACATGTGTAAATGATAAACTGATAAACCGAGTCAGAATATTGCTAAAATTGCACTTGTTTTTCTTAAGACAATTCAAGTTGTTCGTGTTATTCAGATTTTTAAGGAAACTTTGTAGATGTAAACCTAATCATAATATAATTTTCCTTTTTTCAGTGTTATTATTTTACTGGTCTGGCCCACTGGAGATCAAATTGGGCTGAATGTGGCCCCTGAACTAAAATGACTTTGACACCCCTGCCTTAGACCAACTCCTGATCATTTTATAATTCCATCTGATATAATTTTACAGTCATTAAAAGCTCATTTTAAAGCTCCAATACTTAAAAAAACTTATGAGGATATGAGGCTGAAATGTTCTGTGGTATTTACCAGGAATAATGCAAAGTTGCAGATGATCAGTCAGGACCTGTTTACTGTAACACTCTGCTGTGAATTTCCTTATACTGTATAGACACACTGTCCTTACCTTAGCTAAACAGAAAAACAGAATTATGAAAGAAATAAGTCAGTGTGGTACTGTTGGAAATCCTGTCTTGCTCATGCAGTGTTTTTGCCTTTTCATAGATGAGGCCGATCCCTCCACATCGGTGCATCAAATAGAAGTGCCCGGAGGCGCTGAGCCTGGTGACAGACACGGCGTTGTCGCCAGTTAAGGCCGACAGACGCTGATGATGGCAATAGACAGTACAGCGCCATGGGGGCTATTTACAGGCTGTGTGTCGTCATGGGTGAAGTGGTGATGGAGTGTTGTGTGTGTGTCTGTGTGAGCTTGTGTTTGCATGAAGAACAAACAAAGCCTCTGGCAGGGTCAGGTATGTTGGAATGAAATTAAAGTCTGAATCAATCGCCTTCAGATTGCCACAGGCTGCTGTCTGACGCTGCATAAACAATGACAGAGACAATATGTAAACAAGTGAAAGATTAATTTGGGAAATATTATAATTTTTTTTCCCATGAAGCAGAAAAACATTTCGCAGCCCTTTTATCGCGCCTTTGCTGAGGACTGGGTAATAAAACATCAACAGTATTAATTATGTTCAATATCATTCATAATAATTACAATAATTCTTGTGACATGCAGTTTTCTTTTGGTTTTTTAGGGTTGAATTTATTTGTATTCATTGCTAAAACAATGTTTCAGTGTTTTGTAGTTTTGCATCATTTTGCTCATGCATATTTGAATGCATTTTATTGTCATAGTTGTTTTGAATGTGCCTCTACAATTCTGTTCTTTAAGCGTTTATCATATTCTATACATTAAAAAAACAACAACAAATAATCTGTACTTACATTAGAGTAATAAAGTAATGAAAACTTCATTCTGTCCTGTTTTCTTTTACCTTTGATTTGTAACGAAAAAAATTGATTGAGATTTATTGATCTGACAAAACAGTATTGGAACTCCAACATATGACATCCATATGTACCACATGGACTGTATTAAGTGCTTGTAGTGAAATGTTACTTTACACCTGCCAAAGCAGACATTTTACTAAAAAAAATAAAAAATAAAATAAATAGTAATAATAATACAGGTAATATCACAAATATGGGCAAATATGACATGTTAGAACAGCGTTGTTTCTATTTGAATAATAGTTAAACCTGCTTTTAAGATAAAAACATTAAAACTGTGTTGTGTTTAAGCTCTAAACTGCACAATCAAAGAATACCAATGTGGTTTCATCTTGTTATATCTTAAGTCCTTCACACCATTTACATCTTTTATGTGATTTTCAATTATTTTCTATCATTTCTGTCTTTTACAGATAGTTTATAACCACGAATATCCATCTGGTGTCCTCGTTCAGGATAAAAATTCCATCTTTTAACTTGAGAAAAAATAAGGCTTTGACATTTACTATTGTAATTATCAATATCTGTACTGTATCTGACTGTAATTAGCATAATTTTGCCCATATCAACTAAATGCACTTTTACAACAGTGATGAACAACTACCAACCTCCACCCTGAGAGAATCCACTGACAACATAATACACCCCAAACACTTTCCACGACCCAGCATCTCTTTAAAATCAATCATCCTCCACGAATCACTCTCTCATGCTTTTCCCATCAGCCTTTTGCGTCCAACTATTTGTCATTCTCTCATACAAGAACCCTACACCATATAACAACCATGGACAGATCTAAGGAGAGGACAGGGGGAGCGTCCACAGGAGACTTGTGTCTAAGTACTTTAACAGAGTTGATGGAACAATAGTGTGGTGTCCAGGAATACTGCTGCCTGCCCTCTGCACCGTCAGTGGCAAACACAAAATGACTGTAAGTGCTTTAAGATGTGTGTGTGTGTGTGTGTGTTGAGGGGGGGTGATGTGAAATGTGGGTGGGAAGAAAAGATAATCTATGTGTGTGTATGTGCAATTTTTCCTTTTTTTTGTGAGTTTGAATCTTCTTCCATCACTTTACGTGCAAGGGAGTGTGTATTGTTGCACAGCGCTAACATACATTAAGCGTGTCTGCCCACACACGCTCGTGCCTGCATGGCTGAGTGTGTGTTTGTGTGTAAGCAAACTCGGCGTCCTACATTGTGTAGGCTCTGCACCAGCTGTGTGGGCCATGTGGAGGAGGATGTATCAAGGGGTCAGGAGCTGGCAGCTGGCAGGGAGGCAGGGAGTCCAGAGCTGTGTCTAGAGGCCCCAGACATTAGGAGCTGCTTTAACACACCACTCAGAGTTTGTGTGTGTCTCTATGTGTGCATGGTGTGTGTCTGGGGGGAGTTTTGCTCATGCTCTGTGAGGAAAAAGAACGCAGAGAGCCAATGTGAGCCAGACTTTTTTTTTTTTTTCTTTGCAGGCATCCATGTCTATGAAAGCAGTAAACACATTAACAACAATAAACCAGAGTTGTCCTCCAGAGTCAACACTCAGCATCCACACACACGGTGTTGAATTTGTGGCTCGTGCAGTCATTAACACCTTCGCCGGGCATCTGGTTTTCCTCTGATATCGCTGATGGTTTTGACCTCCGGAGCGCAGGGGTCACACACCAGTCACATGTGTTGCTTCTAGAGGGCACATGACGCCACAACAATGTGTTTCACAAGGAATTAAAACACTGATGTCTATAAAATCAAGTTATGGGATAGAAATGACAGTACTTTAACTGCTGTATAGGTAGTTTTGCTGGAAACTTTCTGAATCCTTCAACTGTTATTTTAAACATGAGAAAGGAAAGCCACACATCCAACAGAATGTACATGTTATAACTGTGACTGACCATAAAATAACATGGAGACAACATATTAATTACATCAAAGGTAAACTTTCAAAATCTATAGGAATCCTTTATAAAACTAGGGAGGTTTTAAATGAGAACACACTCTGTAAAATGTATTCAATTTTTCAACCTTACCTGTCCTACTGTGTGGAACTACGAGGGCTGTTCAATAAGTTCATGGCCTCACCCAGAACAGAACAACACAGACTGATAATTTATATTTTATTTTTCAACATAATCTCCATTTACAGCAATGCACTTGGTCCATCGATGTTCAAGCATCACTATCCCATCACCATTGACACGGACCAATGCATTTGATTTTTACTCAGTATTTCTGGGTGAGGCCATGAACTTATTGAACAGCTCTCGTATGGGGATCCACCTTCAAAACAATAACTAATCCAATAATTCTGCAGCAGAAACGACCCATACGAATCATCCATAAAGCTGATCGTGGTGCACACACAACTCCATTGTTTCTAAATTCCCATGTTATGAAATTCAATGACTTGTTTTATTACAAAACTACAGTAGCTGACAAGGGCCAAACACATTGCAATGGCCCAATGCGTCTCAGTTAGAGAAAACATCTGCAAGTACAGAATCGAATTCACAAACTCAAACACAAGTCTAAACGAGGTACAAAAAGAGGAATGTGGTGCAAATGAAAACATGTGCTGCGAGACACAAAAACACATGTATAATCATCAGAACTTCTGCAAATAGAGAAACGATGCAAACCAAGAAAACATCTGCAAACTAGAAGCACTCGGAGAGCGCAGACCTCCGCCAAGGCTGATCAGTGCCCCCCCCCCCCCCTCCCCGCCAAGGAGGTTATGTTTTTGCCAGGGTTTGTTTATCTGTCTGTCTGTTTGTCTGTCCGTTAGTGTGCAACATAACTCAAAAAGTTATGGACAGATTTTGATGAAATTTTCTGGTCTGCGCCCCCCCTGTGGGCCCCCCCACCCCCGATCACCACCAAAATTTAATCATTTCTTCCTTATCCCATTTCCAACAAACCCTGAAAATTTCATCAAAATCTGTCCATAACTTTTTGAGTTATGTTGCACACTAACGGACAGACAAACAGACAGACAAACCCTGGCAAAAACATAACCTCCTTGGCGGAGGTAAAAATGAAAAATGTTGCATAACCAGTCACTCCAACAGAAGTGCTCCAAAGCTGCAGCCAGCATTTATAGACAACAGACTAGTGTCAAATAGAATCAAATAAAAGTCACATGACCGCGCTATGCTGTAACTTCAACTTGCTCCCGCTGTAGTTTGAAACAGTCAGTCAGCTGTTCTCTGTCTCTCTCTCCATCCTGTGTGTCTCTGCATTGAGCTGTTCTGCTGACAGCACCCCCTACAGGTTTGGAGTACTTCTGTTGTAGTAACTGGTTATGCAGTGTTTTTCATTTGCAGATGTTTTCTTGGTTTGAATCGTTTCTCTGTTTGCAGAGCATTTGATGATTATGCATGTGTTTTTGTTTCCTGCAGCACATTTTTTCATTTGCACCACATTCCTCTTTTTGTACCTTGTTTAGACTTGTGTTTGAGTTTGTGAATTTGCATCGTTTCTGTACTTGCAGCTGTTTTCTCTAACTGAGACGCACTGGGCCGTTGCAATGTGTTTGGCCCTTGTCGGCCACCGTACAAAACTGTGCAAATAATGTTCCGAGCCAAACAAAGGTCACTCCCAGACTCTGTTCAAAAGTTCTTTTTGGTACAGAAAAGCAGGTATGAGTTCAGAGGTGTTTGTATGTTTATTGTACAAAAAGCCATTCAATTTATAAAAAGTATTTCTGTTATTGGAGTTAAATTATGAAATGACATAAATATACATTTAAAGATGTGTAATTTATTCATGGTTTCACAAACATTGGTTTGTAAAGATATTTTTGAGGGATATGAGCAAGAATGATTTTTGATGTATTGATTGGTTACATATTGACTGGTATCCTGAAACTGATTTTGATTTGAATGTCGGCGAGGCGTATATAAGCTTGTAGCTTCTGCCTAAGCCTGTTCAGTCTTAACAGAATTCACAGTCGATTGACTTCAAATCAACCTCATTGATTGTATGTTCTGTAATATGGAAGATGACTGAATAAACTTAAACATAAACGTAACCAAACCTAAACTGTTCTATATATCTCATATCAATCATTCATTCATTCTACTATGTCTTAACTTTTCTTTTTCAAACTTTTGTTACAAATAGAATGTTTCAGCGTCTGTTGCTTTAGATCGGGGGTGTCAAACTCACTTAAGTTGAGGGGCCACATACAGCTCAGTATCAACGGGGCCAGACCAGTATAATAATAACAGCAAGGGAAAAAAATTACATTACATTATGAAAATGTTTACATCTACAAACTATCTTTGAAAAAATGTGAATAGCAAGACCAATTCCCAACAACCTGAAAATTATTAAGAAAATTAAGTGCATTTTCATCAGTATTATGCCTCAGGTTATCATTTACACATGTACATTAAAAATTACAAATCACAGTGAGTCTACAAATACACAGAACACTTAGTAAAAGGCAGAAGCTTGTACATTTCAGGTTGTTCAGGTTATTCACATTTTGTGAAAGGATAGTTTGCAAATGTAAATATATAAATATACTTTTTTTACACTAAAACAAAGAGAAAAATTGTAGCTGTCTTTATCTATAGGTAATTATGATAGTATTTTACTGGTCTGACCCACATGATGTCACATAGCATCGATGTCACATTCTGTATGTGGCCCCTACACTAAAATGATTTTGACACACTAGATTTTTTATATTTTCAGTGTCATTTTTGCATTTCACAAATTCATCCCACGGGTCAAATTGGACCCTATGGCTGGCCGGTTTTGGCCCATTGGCTGTATGTTTGACACCCCTGCTTTAGAGATGCTTATGAGTAGGGGTGTAAGAAAATATTGGTTCTGCAATATATCACGATATTTCATTTCACGATACTGTATGTATATTAAAAAGTACTGTATTGATATTTTTAGGTATTTATTCAAACGCAAACATGGTGGAATTATTTTTTTTGTTTTTTGCTTTTCTTTTTTGTTTATATTTTATTATTATTATTAACACTTTTATTAAATAATGGTTGTTTGAAGCACCCAAAAGCATGTTTTACTATCTGAGAGAGGCAGATGTTTGCACCTTTGTTGGGATTGCACAAAAATTATTATATGATCTAAGTTATGAACCAAAAGAATATGAATATTTGAGCAGGATCTTAAACTGTAATGTCTGTAAAACATAATTATTTAAGTTATATGTTTTTACAGAGGAAAGTTTTGTGATATAGCATTAGACCCTGTTCTGATCCAATAAAAATGTGTTTAGTATTTGCGCATATTTCTGGTGTAATTAAATTCTTTCAGGAAATAATCTTTTCAATAAAGAAACAAAACAAACAAAATCACCTTGTTAACAGTATCGTGATATATCGTATCGTGATCTTAGTATTGTGAGTTATATCGTATCGCCAGATTCTTGCCAATACACACCCCTACTTATGAGCCGCTGCTGTACACTCCCCTTTCCTGTCAGTGCCATGGATACCATCATGGACACCCTGCTAAGGTGTTTGGATGGTTCTGGTGGTTCCAGTCTGTACGATGTGATGAAACAAATACACAGAAATCCATATGCCTCATTTCAGTCTCAGTTGTGTGCTTATGTGTATTTGAGTATTTTTCTCTGTTGACTCAGCATGTCGATAGTATAATGTTATGTTTAGAGCCCCAGAGACGTGTTTAACTTACAAAAGCCCCCCAAAAAATGTTAGATGTTGTGATATGTTCCTGTTAAAGCACAGTTCTTTTCAAAGACCCAAACAGCTACTGAATACCAACAAAATCTACTGATCTGAAATGTTTAATAACTTCTAAAACACTAAACCTATCAATGCACTGAAATAATTCAATTAAAATGCAGTTTGTCATCTTTTCATGGTCACCACATATGACCCATTTGGACGTTCAGACGCTCTGTAGTTACCGTGGAAATCTTCTACAACATGAATTCACCAGTAAAACCCATGGAGTTGGATCAATGACAGTGGATGGGATTTAGTGTAAAATCTTAGAAAACTGATGTGCAACAAGTTGATCTGATTGATGCACACATAAAAAGACAATGAGATCATGCCTGGAGAATGTCCTGTTTATATGACCGAAAAACAATAGAATCAAACAAAAAGAGCTGAGGATGGTTTAAAATGTTCACTGTATGCAATATTTACATCTATGTGTGTTTATGATAGAATTTGAGACAATTAGGTCATTAAGGTATTGTTTGTCCTGTGCATGATCTGCTCTGAGGGATAGAAGACCATAGCAAAACCAACCCCTCCCTCTTATCAGGGAGAGGGGGGGGGGTGAAACCGAGGCTCACCAAAGAAATGGTGTTCTCAGCAACAGAAGTGGGCCGAAAGTGAAGGCCATACTTGGAGGAGCCTCTCCTGCTTCAGCAGAAGTGTATGCCAAAACAATCATGATGGTTAATGAAATCAGCATTTTTCTCTGTGTATAGAAGGTATAGGTCAGAGTTGTTCTAGTGCACTCTGTGTCACTGTGAATCACTCAGATTTTTTGTCAACATTACATCTTCGTTGCCTTGAATGCTGACTTCTCCTGTTGATTTATTGAAGGTCAAGTTGAAGATTCTTTACCCTCACACAGAGACATAATCTAGAATGAAATACTACTATATCATAATTAGAGAAAGGGAAAAGTAAGGAAACACTCTGAAAAGCCCCACACTGGCTGTGGTTACTAATATACAACAGAAGACACTTATTTTCAAATTCAGTTATTGATATCATTGCTGAAAAAGTCACTTCTTCAGGTTTCTCTGTTTCTGATCCAATAACCCTCAATTCTATTCTGAGCTTTTATGAACATCTACATGATCAGTCAGTTAAATGTAGGAAAATACCAGATTTTCACTGAAAAAAAAAAAAAAAAACTGAAATACAGAGGATAATATTATAATAATGGTTATAAATCACTTAAGCTTAAATGAGAGAAAATGTAAGAACCAGAAGTACGAGGTCTGGACCCAAATGCATGACCCGCAGACAAAAATACAGTTAAACAGTGTTTATTAGACACAGACAGGGTAAACAGTTCACAAAAAGAGGGTTTGAGTGAGACGTCGGTGTACTGACTCTGTGGATTCGTCACGTCGTCCGAATCCAAGGGGGAAAATCCACGGCCCGGGTCGGGAGCACACGAGGGGAACCCGACTAGGAAAAAACAAAAGGAAAATCAGGGGACAGACCAGGTCATGCACGGGGAGACTGACAGACAGGCAACAGGACATAGGGGATAAGGCTGAGTCACATACCATAAAACCGGGCGAAAAGGTCGAACACAGAAGAGGCAGATCAGGCTGAAGTACAGGCAGGGGGTCAGGCAAATGTCAGCAGTCGAGGAACAAGCCAGGTCAGAGGCAGGCAAACAAACAGCATCAGAAGTAACGCTGGTAGGTAGACACACCACAAGGGAGGAATACAAACTGGCACAGGACAGGGGAAAACACAGGGCTTATATACACAGAAGGGAGGGAAGACAATGACACACAGGTGGAACAAATCAGGGCGGGGACAGGTAATCAACACAGGTGAAACAATCAGGGAAGGGAAGCAAAGACACCAGACATGACACAAGAAGAGGACTTAACAAAATAAAACAGGAAACGACACACAAGACAGACAAAACATACAAGAGTCCAGGGACTGATATGACAGAAAAATTGATTTGGGAACTGCAATAAAAGTAGCACTGGGTTAAAAGTGTAAAAGACTGTGACATATGTATGTGTTATAGCTGTTTTAAATGATATTTGACTTAGAAATTTGCGGTTTTATTCAAGGTAATGATGTAATGATTCACTCAGTTGCTCAAAGAAATATTGTCAGCATTTGTGTCTACCAACCTCAGATGCATATAGAGTGGATTTCATCAGTTTTTAACCAAAAGTATATTCTATATTAACATTTTTAGATACATGCATATCTGCACTATAGAGTTTTAACTGATCATGGTGCTTTTCAGTTGCATCTCTTAGATACGCTTTTTATACGTTAGGTACTCAGAGCAGTTGGGGTTGAGGACAGATGCCATTGCTGTATTTAAGATGTTTAAGAATATGTAGGCCAAAGCACAGTTCTTTCCTAACGTTGACCAAACCACTTTATAGCCTAAATAAAACTTAGGAGTTTGGATGTGTACAGTCTGGGGTTTTGGATGTTCATTATCTGCCTCTGTCTTCTGCTTCTTATTGAGTACACAGTTCATAGAGGTTTACTAGAGCACCTACACACCAAAATACAGATATATAAGCTTGTAGAGTGGGTTACAAATACAGGTAATACCCATCCTTTGTGTGTAGACAATCATAATAGCATTTTTTTCCCTGATATCTGGTTGCTATTTGTTGGTTGTATGTCCATGGCGTCATATTCACGGTAGGTGGAAGGTCCAGGGTGTAAGTTGTAGCTAGAAATAACTGAAAACAATAGAGTGTGGATATGCATAAGTATCATCAGTAATTTATCATATGAGAATGAGAACTGCTATGCTTTTGTTACTTCTGAATGAAGCATTTGTTGGTCTTCCATGTTGCACCTGTGTGTTTCTACTGTGGAATGAACTTCCTCCTCTTCTTTTTCTGGGTTGCATCCAGTGTTAAGGTATATTACCATCAAGACACAAACAAGGCTTTTGCTGTCAGGGGCTGACAGCAAGGGTATATCTCCAAAATCCCCCCAGTCCTCTGCTATATGCAAATCTATCCATGACCATTGTTAGACAATCAATATGAATTCAATTTGAGCTACATTGACCTGATAGTGGCAGAATAATGGTCAAAGAACCTATTTTTCCCCACAAAACTCCACTTAGTGAATGAAAATGACACCATATGCACTCTGGATGGTAGACAGAAAGTGGACATTTGTAAGATAGATCTATCTATCTATCTGTCTATCTGTCTATCTATCTATCTATCTATCTATCTATCTATCTATCTATCTATCTATCTATCTATCTATCTATCTATCTATCTATCTATCTATCTATCTATCTATCTATCTATCTATCTATCTATCTATCTATCTATTTTTTGTGGTTTGTTTGCTTATCAATCATTTATGTACCAGTACTTATATTTTGCTATCGGTAAAAATACACTGGAATGGCAGTCAAACCTGTGAATGAATGAATGAATGAATGAATGAATGAATGAAATGAAATCTTTATTTGGAACATGTAGACAGTGTAAAAAAAAGAAAAATCAACCAGCAAAATATAAGTACTGGTACATAAATGATTGATAAGCAAACAAACCACAAAAAATAGATAGATAGATAGATAGATAGATAGATAGATAGATAGATAGATAGATAGATAGATAGATAGATAGATAGATAGATAGATAGATAGATAGATAGATAGACATCGATCGATAAATAAATAAATAAATAAATACAGTAATAATAACAGTAACTGTATGAACCAAATTTTGTCTCAATCAGCCTATTATTGCTTGAGTTATGTCCAAAAAACTGATTTTCAACAAAAGTGCCCCCACTTGGATGACTCCTAAAACTCATAGAAAGCTGTAATCGATAGGGCTCTTCCACTAGGGGTCCACTATGTTGGTTATCAAGGGAGAAGAAATCCAACCAAATCTGTCCTAGTTATCGTGTTCACATGAATGATATCTGCTGTGGATTATTATATCCCCGAAAGTCAATTTTGGGATTTGAGTTTTTTTGTTTGTTTCTTTTTGCCATCTCAGATGACAACATGAGGTATCAAGTTGGCCGCAATCTGTAACTTCATAAAGATTTTGTCTTATGCTGAGTTCCAGGCAACCAGTAACTCGTGCTTTTCCAACCTTCTATCGGTAAAAATACACTGGAATGGCAGTCAAACCTGTGAATAAATAAATGAATGAATGAATGAATGAATGAATGAATGAATGAATGAATGAAATCTTTATTTTGAACATGTAGACAGTGAAAAAAAGAAAAATCAACCAGCAAAATGTAAGTACTGGTACATAAATGATTGATAAACAAACAAACCACAAAAAATAGATAGATAGATAGATAGATAGATAGATAGATAGATAGATAGATAGATAGATAGATAGATAGATAGATAGATAGATAGATAGATAGATAGATAGATAGATAGATAGATAGATAGATAGATAGATAGATAGATCAGTGTTTCCCAACCTTTTCTGAGCCACGGCACATATTTTACTTTAGAAAAATCACAAGGCACACCACCAAACAAAAATGTCACAAAAAGTGTATTTACTGAAATATTATACAAATCTAGTCTCAATGTACTTACTGGGTGTGAAACCTGGACCTGTTCAGTTGAACACAAAGCTCATATTCCTGCAGGAATTGAAGAAAGACATACACAAATACTCCTCAACAGCTCTGAGTCTCTCTCTTTTTTCGGGGGGGGGCAGGGCACATCGGGGCACATTGTCACGGAGTGTTTGGAACAAGAAAGCTGAGAGCAGTTCGTCAGCGACCCCTCAGAGGAACCTCCGGATTGAAGTCCGATGTGTAATAGTATGGGAGGGATATCCCCCCTGCCCCAGCCTGATACCTGGGGTTTGGGGGTTACTTGCTAATCTGTGCGTCACTAGTGAGGGGGGGCTTTATCTGCAGAACGCACCGCATTGGGGCTGGTTCACTTTCACTTTTATTTTTGCAAAGGCAAACAGGAGACTGTTGTGGTTGAGTGGATCGTTAGTGCGTCCACTCGTATGTATCTATATCACGCTGTTCTTCCAGTACCAGTCAGGTCAAATTGGATCATCTTCCACGGCACACCTGATGATTTTTTACGGCACACTAATGTGCCGCGGCACACTGGTTGGGAAACACTGAGATAGATAGATAGATAGATAGATAGATAGATAGATAGATAGATAGATAGATAGATAGATAGATAGATAGATAGATAGATAGATAGATAGATAGATAGATAGATAGATAGATAGATAGATAGATAGACAGACATCGATCGACTGATCAATCGATAAATAAATAAATACAGTAATAATAATAATAATAATAATAATAATAATAATAATAATAATAATAATAATAAAACAAATGAAATTGAATTATACATGCTCGAAAAGGAGTAGGAAGAAGTAAAAACTTTTGTACTCCTACCCCCAATTTCTATTCCTTATGATCACTATATAGCAATTATTATTTTGTATGAATATCAATATAATAATAATAATAATAATAATAATAATAATAATAATAATAATAATAATAATAATAATAGTATAACAATATCACACATCCTTTTTCCTATATACACCAATATGATAATACCCATTTACTACTTATCCTACCAGATATTAATACCAGATATTGATAAAAACAAAAAAAAAAAACCAAAACAAAACAAAAACAAAACAAACAAAAACACATATACATATATAATATAACTACATATAATATTTTATATTGCCCTATATAGTAATATAGCAATAATATACTCATATGTCCATATTTAAACTAAATACTAACAGCACATATAGCCAAGCCCCACTATGAAAAACAACTGGATTTCCCCCCTCAAACCCTTTCCTTGCTGTATTTTGTAAAAATCATTTGTTTGTATTTGTTTTTAAACTGTTTGATGTTTGGACATTGTTTCAGCTCCACACTCAGTCTGTTCCATAGTCTTACACCAATATTTGATAAACAGAATCTTTTCTTTGTGGTTCGACATCCTTGTATCTTAAAATTTGTCATTTCCCTTAATTTATACCCTCCCTCTCTTTCCTGAAACATTTTTTGTTAATAGTTAGATAACAGATTATTTCTGGCTTTGTACAGACATTGTGCTGTTTGGAATTCAACCATATCATTAAATTTTATTATTTTAGACTTTACAAATAGTGGATTGGTGTGTTCACAATTACCTACGTTGTGAATTATTCTGATAGCTCTTTTTTGCAGTATGAAAAGTGGATCTAGTGAGCTTTTGTATGTATTGCCCCACACGTCTATGCAGTAATTTAGATAGGGTAAAACCAGGGAACGAAACAGTGGGTGGAGTGATTTGTTGCCTCAGAAGTGTCTGGCTTTGGCCATTACAGAGATGCTTCTAGTTATTTTAGTGCAGATGTATTTAATGTGAGACTTCCAGCAAATCTTGTCATTTATTATCACCCCAAGGAATTTGATTTTGTGTACTCTTTTCAAATCAGCACCCTCTATCTGTACCCGTACTTGATGATTTATTTTTCTGTTACTGAATACCATCGTTTTTGTCTTGCTCAGATTTAATGACAGCTTGTTTTTGTCAAACCAGTTTTTGATTCTGATGAATTCTAAAGTGATAGTGTCCAGAAGTTGCTGTAAATTGTCACTTGAACCGATTATATTTGTGTCATCAGCAAATAAAATGAATTTGAGTGTTTGTGATGTCTTACATATGTCATTGATGTACATGATAAACAATTTTGGACCCAACATGGACCCCTGTGGAACACCACACACGATGTCCAAACGTATTGACCGGTTGTTTTCCATTTTGACTAATTGCTTTCTGTTTCTTGTGACTTCCCACCCTTGAACTCGTACTAGATCGATGTACTCTGTCGTCACATAACCCGTCAAACAACAATGGCGGCCCCCATATGCTAATTGTTTATTAAAACAAGGTATTGCTCCAGTGTAATTTATCTGCAAGTGTTCTGCATAATCAGCAGCTACTCTAGCATTAGCTAGTTTTCAGTCCATTGAGTGCAGGAATAAATTAATACCAAATACATATCTAGATATACAAATAACTTAACATAAAAGGTATAACAGCTTCTCCTGCCTTATGCACCATTTTTCCTCATCTGTTTCCCTCAAATAAGCAAAGAACAAACACCTCTGGGATAGAAATGACTGTAAATTAACATAAGCTTCGTGTGGTCCGCCATGTTGGTTTGTTTACATCTAACTACCACAATTCCTTGTGCTCAGGCAGTTTGGCGTGACTTGTGTGGAACAGTACAAAGTCGTGAGTCATGGTTTGATGTCCTGACTTGCGGCTCAAAAACCTGCCTGGAACACAGCATTATTTTCATGTTTAAACTGACACGCTAAAAAATCACTTTCCCAACAAAATAACATCTGTTTCCATGGACAGAATTATCAGACATACACGCAGGTACAGTGGTTCATTACTGAAACCAAACTGTCAGTAATGATCCTCACTGAAAGGATTCATTTGTGTTCATAACTCACCAAAAGGCTAAAAATAATCCCCCTCTCGAGGTTACAAAGTTACCACCAATCAGAAAAACAGCCAAAATTCCGCTGTGTATCATTAACGCCTACAGCAGTTGAACCTCAGTGTTATCCAGCATTGTTTTTTTTTTTTTCTTTTTAACCTCACAAACCAGGGGCCGTTCCAGTCAAACCACTTCTAATCATTACTGTCAGTGACTCCCTGAGGTGGATGTAATGTGTCTTGCTCCCTGATAAAGCTTCTGTGTGCTGGCAGGTCTAGAAATATGCCGCAACATCTGTGAAGCTACTCGGGGTCCTAACGTTTCACTCCGTTCCCAGCTAAAGCAAACAAGGGGAAACATATTGGGAAGGAATTAAGGGCAGATTTGAGACAGGCTGTATTGTTAAGCCTTCACCAGTGACATGTCTGTTTCAGTCAACGTCTACAGACGGCCTGACCTGGCAAACACTTTGCGGACCTGGCAACCGCAGGCAAGATTTGTGAGGTACTGATTTGGAAGATTTGGAGGTTGAAAATGTCCATCCTAGACACAGTGTAGCTTTTCATCGCGGCTTGAAGATCTACATATGTGAATGAAAGTTTTGTTAAGAGTACAATAACAAATGAAAAAGGACTAAAGGTCTCTTATGGTAAGCCTTGACATGCTTCATCACTTTTTACGGATCTTTGCTTTGCGTCCAACACTACAGTTTCCCTCCAGTCTTATGCCGCACATCCAATACCGTCACCAGTTCTCCTCTCTCTTCCCTCCACACACGTACACATGGACGTACACATGCACACACAGACCAGCAGACAGACGGACACCCGCTCATTTGTTCATTTGTGAGCTGAAGAACTGAACAGATGATGGCTTCTCCTTTCGGCGCGGTGCCGGTCGTGGTGGCAGTAGCAGTGGTTGGCGGCGGCGCGCTCATCATTCCACAAAACCCCAGCCAGATGTCCCCGAGCCTGGGAGGCAGGTGGGCCAGGGCCCCCCTCTGCCGCACAACGACGGAGCTGGCAGCGCTTCAAACCTGCTGGGTATAACCTTTAATTCACATGCTTTTCCTGGCACAGAGGGCCGAGGGGCTGCCATCTGCCCGCCCTGTTGTGGTATACAGAGAGAGAGAGAGAGAGAGAGAGAGAGAGAGAGGAAGTGAGAGAGGGAGAGAGAGTGGAGGTTTGTGTGTCTGTGTGAGTGGGGAGGAGGCAAAGTGGATGACCGAAGTGCCCAGAGGCCACCGCACAGAATATTGTTCTGGTGGTCTTTGAGTTTGCTGAAGACCTCTTTGGCCTGTGACAGTTGTGCTTTTCCATGTCTTCAGGGGACACTGCATTGACTTAAACACATTTTGTGGAGACTCACTCTGACCTTCGCCACAACCACAGTACGCCGAAAGCATAAAGGGTTAGTGCAGATTGTTTGAAGTGGGTTTGGTTCCACTTTAAACCACGAGGACCCTCGTAAAGGATTAATAAATAGTTTCTAATAAGGTTATTAAAAAGGTGGCACACATTTTTTAAGAATCATTAATACACTGTAGTAACATAGTAGAAACAGCCAAATAAGGAGCCTGAATTCCATTTACTGTTAAAAAGTCACGACCATTTAACCACCGTCAGAATATTTTAACTCTCAAAGTTTCATTTGGCATCAAATTAACTGATTCATACAAGTGTATGAAAGACGAGCTGTCTGATCATGTGACAACCTGCAGAATTAAAGTGCAGCCACACGCTGCCATTAAACACTGTTCATTAGTTCTACTTTAGTTCAGTGGGTAAATACTAGTTAAGTAGTAGTTACAATCTCCAATGATTTCTGACTATGAGTGAATGCTGATAAAAATTTTAGATAATTTAAGCTCTTGGCCTTGACCTAAATTTGCTGAGTACCGTGAGATAATTATTTATTTTGTCAAACTGAATTTAATTGCTGTATATTGTTGATTAATATTACTATTGACATATTTTTATGTATTCTGTTTTACATTTTGCTTTTTCTAATGAATTTGAGTATTATAAAAAGTGCTATACCACTAAAATGTATTATTATTTGAGTTAATGATGTTTATGCTTAAGCACAGTGGTTTGGTAACTGAAATGGTCCTTTTCTGCGTAAGGTGCTATGACGGTGTTTAATGTATAAGGTTTCTACGTCAGTCAGTATGATTTAACAAGATGACTAGAAACTTTCAAGGTGTGACATTTAACAGCATCACTTTGCCAAATAGTGAGTCTGAAGTGACAAATGAAAATAAATAACTTCGTATGAGCATTTATGTCACAGAACAAGGTTATTGAGCTTTACTTGTTGATTATTGTCATTTTGTTGTGTGTGATTTAGTGATTTTAACCCCCTGAGACCCAGCAATGCATGTTTGTCCTCGTAGGGGACAAGAGTTTCACAGCTTTACTTACAAAAGAAAAAAAGAAAACACTGTCCACTGCTAAGGACATTCAATAAAAAAAAAAAAATGTGTCTGAAAAAACTGTTGCATGTTTCCAATCAAGACAATCATTGTGGATTCTGTTGGTGTCTGTGAATTGGGTTATTAAGACTCTGGTTTAGACCAGGTCTAAATGTAAAGTGTCACAAAATGACTTTTGCTATGATGTGACGCTATATGAATATAATTTGATTGACTGATTGATTGGTTGGTTGATTGATTGATTAATTGGTTGATTGACTGAATTATTTATTTTTTTAAAAAGCCAAAACGTTTACTTTCCTGGGAAGATATTGCTTCGTTTAACGTTCATTTTTTTCATTTTTTATTTTATTGTAGTTTTATTTCCCTATCCTGTGACTCCTTGAAGACTCAACACATGCACCTGGATTTAAGGACGACTGAGCAGAGGACACACACCTGATACGCAGTGAGAAAATAAGTCTGGTCTACTGAGATGGAGCATGGGACACACAGACCAGATCAGACCAAAGACAAGAGGAATAAACTCAGTCTGCAGAGACGCAGAGCAGACACAGGTGGACAACGCTCAGTAGGCGATCTGTCCGAACGGTGTAAGTAAGATGAACGGTGGTGTCGGTGTATGGAAGGAAGGACAGAGGTGGAATACGCAGTGACTGGGCCCATGGTCTGCATCACAAAGAGATTCATACTCACTCTGTAGTTTTAGGTCTTTTTATTCATTTTTACGTCAGTTTTCTATATTTTAATGAGTTTTGAATAAATTGTTTTAACTTACTGTCTCCTTAGGGTATTTTACACTGCTCACTCCTGTGAATCACATAAAAGAACAGTGCCAGTCTCTCTATTGGGTGGTGTTGTTAGTTGTTAGTCTTATACAGCCTAAAGTCTTTACTGCCTAATTAATAACCTAATTATGTAGTGTTAATACATACTTTATAAATCAGGTCATCTGCAAGTGTTTAGGACCAGGCTCTCTACAAACCCTAACAATCTACAATCCCTAACCCTAACCTAACCCTAACCCTAAGCGATTAGAGAGTGGCATCTGTCATCCAGCTGCACCTCAGACCAGTAACAATCAGCCCCCTCCCCGACTGAACGTCAGACCAACTGAAGATCAGCGGTGCTACGGTGTGGTTACATCTAGGCAGGATTTGGACTTAAGTAGAGCTGAAATGCATAATCGATGTGAATCAATTAAAGAAATATTTGATTGCAATTTTTCCAGAATTGAAGCTTCGTTTCCTTAATTTCACTGCAGCTAAACATTGGTTCCGCTGTTGGGTTTCACACGGACAGTTAATGTGACGCAAATGATGGATCAACACAGAGCATAGCTCAGAAGAGACGAGGACAAAAAAGACAGAAAATGTCTTATGCTCACTTTTCTTCAATGGAACTACCATTTACTCCTTTAAACTTTTAAGCTTTCACACAAACATTAATAATATTTGTCTTTACTTTTTGAAGTTGTACATTAGATCCATACAAATGTGTTGAAGACTGCAGTGCATCACATATGCACCTATATATATATATATATATATATATATATATATATATATATATATACACACACACACACACACACACATATTTATATATATACACACACACACTGTTGTTATTACCTCCGCCAAGGAGGTTATGTTTTTGCCAGGGTTTTTGCCAGGGAGAAAAGAATGACATTTTTTTTCTTGCAGCCCCGGTTTGGGAGAACTACTGTGTGATTGGTCAGAAATTCAGAGTGGGGGTGGTTAATGTGGAGAAGTGGAGGACATCCCAGGAATTCAGCATTTGAGTTTCTTGTGAAGTATGAATTGTCCTGGCCAGAACAAACTTTGTTCTTGTTCTTGCCACCTTAAGAAAATGAACTGATTTCTCTGTTTGTGTGGAGTATGTAGCAGGATTTAGAGGCGTAAATCATAATCATCATAGTCATAATCCCACAGATTGAGGCGGCGCATCATTGGCTCCTCAGCCAAGCACATATGCCAAACGTCTCAACCAGGATTACTGTTGCAACAACAGAACTAAAACTAACCTGTCTCACATTGGTCTAAAGCTCCCATCCCCTTTTAGTGGGTGAATAATCCTTCCTTCACAGTGATAGGAGGAGCCGACATCGAAGGATCATAAAGCGACATCGCTATGAACACTTGGCCGTCACAAGCCAGTGACCACTGTGGTAACCATTCTGATATCTCCTGCTTAAAACCCAAAAAGTATGAAAAATCACAACACTTTGATGATCTAACCTAACACTAACAAATTCACACTGGGGGGGACCTGTATTTTATCCCCTGAAGGGAGCAGAGTGTCCATATGTGACTATGTAAACAGATTATGTCCACATGAGTAGCACCATCCTGTCATTTGGGTGGTGTTGTACAGCTACACTGTCAAATCATATTTAGTTAAGTTCGATATATGATTAATGCATCAAGATCACACATGACAACTTACATTAATGTAGATGATCAGTATTTATCAGTGTTACATTCACAATGGTGACTATAACTGTAAAACATGGACCCTACACTCACACTGAGTATCAGGAGCTATAATTTCTACCTTCTACATACAGATGCTCAGCAGATGCAGCCATTTCTATTTAAGTCTCACACAACTTAGATCATTTTACAGAATCTCTTTCATCTGCTAGCTAGCAGAACCGTTATTGCCTCTGAGTGCGCTGTATGACGGAGGAAGGGCTGTGCTGTTTTGTTCAGAACAGATGTCATTAATAATCCCCAACATAATGAAACACAGCTGATCCCTAAGTCATGATACAGTCAACAAACATAGCAAACACTCACCCTGGAGGTGAGCAGGAAAAATGGAGGCCTGTGTGACTCATCAACACACAGAAACATTATGTTATGAGAAATATTGTGAGACTACATTAACTGATAACATCAGTGAAAGTGTAGAAAAAACTAATTGAAAATGCCTTATCTCTTTATGAGGGTATGATTTCAAAGAATTGTTTTTGCAATTTGCTTCCTTATATATAATTCTATATTTGGTACTGATTCTAGAGCTTTGAAAAATACAAGAACTTTTAACACATGCGTTGGAGGACACAGTACTTATGGTCATTAATGTAAACATGCAAAATGCTTCAACATGCAGTACATCCAAATTTAAAGCTTTTAACACACATATAATTTAATCCCTTCCAGAACCATGTGAAGTAACATAATAAACAGCCGATGTGACTATGTAGTGTAAATTACATGATCATAAATGTCAACTGTAATTACAGCTCCACACCAGTTTTAGAAACAGTAGACAATAGATCCCAGCATAGGAAGATTAAAAAAGCATGTCTGAAAAGATATGCATCACCATACAAACACAACAACAATGGAAAGATTGGCTGCATTATCACTAATAACACTGAAATCTGATCTCTGGAAAATACAGTAATTAATTGCCGATATTGAGAATGATCAAAACGATCTTTTTAAGCACCGTCACATGTGTCTTCTTCTGTTTGAGAATGCAAATCCATGTCTGGGTCTGATCCTGTGTAAGACAGTTTAAAGTCATTCTTGTCCCATCTCTAGTTACTCAGCTTCAGAGGAAAGAGAGGACATGAAAAGGAGTGCATGTCAGACACAGAGGAGGAAAAAAAGAATAAAGAAGCGCACAGAGGAAAAATGGAGTGAGTCAGATCCGAGGAATTAAATAAAGAGAAGGAATGATAAAAGCAGAGAAGAGAGGAGAGAGGCAGGGTGAGAAGATAGATGGTGATACACTAGACATAATGAATAGAAGGAAAATGCCAGAAATAGAAGAGAGGATGAAGAAGAAAAAGAAGAAGAAGAAGTAGTAGAGAAAATAGAGAGAAGACTGAGAGGGAAAGAGAGGGGTGGTGCAGAGAGGCAGCCACAGGCCTGCTGTGCAGTGCATGGTGGAGGCTCATCATTCAGCTAATTATGATCAGGCTTTTCCCTGCAGGCACAGCAGCGCTGGAAATGGAAAGTCTTTGTTCTCACACACCCCAATGGAAGCGATGGGGCATGGCGCCATGCAGATGAGATGTGTGTACACGCAAATACGCACAAACACACACACACAAACACAAGCAAGCGTGCGGTCTCATTAACACTACGTGATGACTCCCTGCGCACGCACATTCACCAACACACACACAAAAATTTGCACAATTATTATTCACACCACACTTCTCTCTCTTAATGCATGTTGCCAGTCGTTTATACATTATCGCTCACACAAACACACACCTCACTCTCTCATCCGTATCCTCAGTGATGCACAGGGAAAAAAATGACTACAGACACCGCTGCACATACACATTCATACACACAGGCTGGATGCAGATTTTCATTCCAAATGTGTATTAATATTATGATGCTGTGAATTAAGTTCCCACTGGGCTGAGTTATCCATATAGAGGACAGAACTTTGAAGGTAGAACAACAAAAACAGGACATATATCCTAATTCTGGAGGAGATGGGAGCAAACCCCATTAATAAACTGGAAATAAACAGGATCATTTTTATTTTAACCATTAAATACCAAGTTATAAATACCAGTGGAATGTGTTTTTATTCATCCACCAGGCCATTTATGGATCAAACTAGGACGGTACAATATATTGAATTAATCCAACTAAGTATCTGCCTTCTGAAAATCCTGAAATATATCTAAATCAAGATAAGTGTGCAGTACTCTGGAGACTTTTCTTTCTCAATGATATGCATTCTGCATGTATGTTGTTATATATGTGTTGCAGTTTAGAGTGCTTTATATCACATAATGGTTTGTATTTTTCTTTTTTACAAGGAACATACAGTATTTACCCTGTCACAAGTGCTTTTTTTTGTTATTGTTCTTAATTGATTTTGCACACAAACTATATAGCTTATAGTTTTATCAAATATTCCTATTTCTGAATCATATTTTTTTTTTATCTCAAGGTTATGTAAACAGAATAAAATAAAGTATAATCATGATTAGTCCATGGCATGAAATAAAATCTGTTCATTTCAGACAGTTAATCATGATCTACTGAGAAATGTAAGATTACATTAAACAAACCTCCATTCCCTGTTCTGTACATTTGGTATCCATAGTTTGCGGTATTCTTCTCAGAACTTTATTAAGCATTTTGGTAATTCTGAGTGTCAGGTAGACATCAGATATAACATCTGGGTCTGAAGCTGAAAAAAGTTTGGGAATCTCATTCATTCATTCATTTTCTGAACCCGCTTTATCCTCACTAGGGTCACGGGGGTCGCTTGGAGCCTATCCCAGCTACATAGGGGCGAAGGCGGGGTACACCCTGGACAAGTCGCCAGTTCATCGCAGGGCTGAACATATAGAGACAAACAATCACTCTCACATTCACACCTATGGGCAATTTAGATTAACCAGTTAACCTATTAGTGCATGTCTTTGGATGGTGGGAGGAAGCCGGAGTACCCGGAGAGAACCCACGCAGACACGGGGAGAACATGCAAACTCCACACAGAAAGGTCCCACCCCCCGTCGACTGGTGTTGGAATCGAACCCAGGACCTTCTTGCTGTGAGGCACGAGTGCTAACCACTGCACCACCGTGTCGCCTTGGGAATCTCAATCTTAAAAAAAAAAAAAGGCACAAACAAACATACAGGAATTTACCAGAATGCAGGAAAAGAAATGCTTAATGCTCAAAATTTCTTGGAGGAGGAATATGAGACATCATAAATATGAAAATGTATAATCTCATTTATGTTACCTTTACTGTGGGATTTTAGATGGAAACAGCTGAAAAAACTACAGGTTGTTTTAGGGCTAGGGTTACATTTCAGCCATGTTTGATTCTTCTGCCACATTAAACACAGAAAAAAGATGTTCCCTTTAAATGAAGTCTAACGCATGCATATCAGCCTTTTTGTTTAAGGTTCCTTGATAAAACTGGATGCTATAGGGTTAAATATAATGACCTATTAGCAGAAGGTCATTTAGACAGACAACAGTTCTTATGTAGATGCATCTAAAAAAAAAAGTTACACATTGGCACATTTCATTCCAGGTTTGAAGAAGCGTCATGTTAAGATGTATTATATTATATGATTATCAATAATGTATTATAACATGTATTATATGATGTATACATAATTATTCTACAATATAATAGCATTGTATAATGTATTAATATATAAGGTATTGTTATATAATGTATATAATGTGTAATATATTATATGATTATGAATAATGTATTATGATATGCGATGTATATAGTGTGATATATAATATGTGGAGTAATGGAGAGCTTTAAGAGTGCTGTTATGAAATATGACATTATAGATAGATTATTAAATTGTATGTGAGGGATATAATATATTGTATTTATGTAATTATTGTCCTATTGTAGATTGTATGTTGACATGACTAATATGTGTTTTGTCTGGAGTCTTGGACAGAGTTTGTCCAATTTTTTAGAGTTATTTTGTGGAACTGGCATGGGACTTTGGGGCCAGTAGAAAAAGATGGGTTAAGGGGGCAGGAATATATAAATTGCACTTCATCATGCTCCTTTTCAAACATCTATTATTATTATTATTATTTTTTGTTTGTTGTTTTTTTGTTTGTTTTTGGTTTAAAATGTTGATATTTGAAATAAAAATTAACCAAACCAAAAGTGAATGCACAACATTCAGAACATTACAGAACAGAATTGTGAGGTCACAAATCAAAAAAATCAAGACCAAAAGATTCATAACGTCAAACAACTACCTGTCAGAACCTCAAAGTAAAGTTCATGACCAGGGAATTATTAATTGTGGATTTTCAGACTCTTAATTAACCCTCAAAGACCCAAACAGCCACCAGCAACCAAAAGCATCTACTGATCTAAAATGATCTAAAATAAAAATTCCTGTTGATCCACTAATCCTATCAATATGTGTAAATAATTTAGGCAAAATACAGTTTGTCATGTTTTCATTGTCATCAGATATGACCCATTTGGATGTTCAGAGGCTACGTAGTTACCATGGAAACACCATCATCTTCTACAACATTGATTCACTAGTAAAACCCATGGAGTTGGATCTATGACAGTGAATGGAGACACTTGGTTAATAATACATTTTTTGTGAAAAAAGTCACATTTTCCTAATTTTTTTCTGCTTTGATATAATAACCTTTGAATTTACTGAGTTTTAATGAACATCTACATGATCTGTGAATAAATATAGGAAAATACATGATTTACATCGAAAAATGGGAAATACGGAGGATAAAATTAGTATTACTATTTTTTAAATGGTGATAAATCACTTGAGAAACATTAAAGAGAGAGAAAAATTGATTCAAAGTAATTCAAAGAGAAACAATGCCAAGAAATCAGACAGACTAAATCTCACAGAGTGTCTCTGAGCACATTGTGTGGAACACTTTCATAGAGACAGATGAATGGCAGCAGGTGAAATAAAAACAATAATACCAGGTGTAAATGTAAGTGGGATAACTTGTATTTTTGACAGATTATAACAAACTGATTTCAGGTGAAGTGCTGTAGTTGACTGGGAGCCACACATACCCACAGACAGCAACAAATCCTGCAGCAGATCTGGATTCACCAACAGCAGGAGAGGGCAGAGGCGCAGTGGGCGTATTTTCACAATGATACGAAGCTTGAGCAGCAGCTACAATAAGCATTTAATCTAAATCTGGTAACGCTGCAGCTTTCTTCCCTCTACAGTAGATTCGAGTAAGTCTTGGGTGTTCAGGGTGAACCAGGACCCCCTCCGACTGAAACTACAGGCGTCACAGTAAGTGTCACTAAACCTCCTGAGACGCAGAAAAGTAAAAGTATTGTCTTTTTTACATTAAACAATTGTCTTGATTGGAAACAGCATGATGCAACTGTTTTTTCAGATCCATATTTATTTATTTATTTATTCATTTATTCATTCATTTATTTATTACCTCCGCCAAGGAGGTTATGTTTTTGCCAGGGTTTGTTTGTCTGTCTGTTTGTTTGTCTGTCCGTTAGTGTGCAACATAACTCAAAAAGTTATGGATAGATTTTGATGAAATTTTCAGGGTTTGTTGGAAATGGGATAAGGAAGAAATGATTAACTTTTGGGGGTGATCCGGAGGAAATCCTGGATTCTGGATCACTTTGAAATTTTCGTTAACATTGTGGTAAATGGGGCCAAAATTTTCGTTTCCCAATATCTCGCTTATTATTGACCAAAACTCATGAAATTTAACTCAGGAATTGACAATGGGGTCCTCTATCACATTTCAAAAGGCTGATCCGGATCTGATCCAGAAGGTGGATTTTATTTTAAAAAATAAATGTAGGATTTGTACCACCGATTATATGGGGAATTTTTGCGCTTGGCGGAGGTCTGCGCTCTCCGACTGCTTTTCTAGTTTTTTATGGAATGTCCTTTGGATTGGACAGTGTTTCTTGTTTTTTTTCTATTTACCCCCCAGCAAATACATGTTACTGACTGGACTTCTTCCCCAGAGTCTCTGTGTTTTATGTCCTCACAGGTTTTCCCTGGATCATCTCTGGACCTGCTGCTGTGGTCCTTCTTCTCTACTGTCATTATATGTAGTTGTGATAAGGTTTGCCTCCATCGTCATTATATGTAGTTGTGATAGGGTTTATTATATAGTTCCATAGATGGTAGAAGTTTCTATTATTAGTACTGACAGTTGCAGTAGTAGTACATCCGCTGTTAATACTTGTATTTGTAGTAACAGTATGAACAGATATGGACATTTGTTCTAGTTCTAAATAATTATACTTGTACCAGCTGTCTTCGCTTCTGACAGTTGTAATTCAGTTTGCTGTGCATCCATGTGTCTCCCCCTATTTCCCCCCTTCTCCCCTCTCCCCAATCTCTCCCTCTCTCTCTTTCTCTTCCTGTACCCACTCTCTTTAACCCCAAATGGTCAAAGCAAATCACTGCCTTCCAGGAGTCGGGGTCTGCTCGAAAACTTTTCCTCGCCGCTGTCACCAGTGTGAGATAACTTTTGTTATGATTTGGCACTATATAAATAAAATTTGATTAATTGATTAATTGATTGATTAAATTTGTAGAACTCTTGTCCACTACAGAGGACAAAAATGCATTGCTGGGTCTCAGGAGGATAAAACACACAGTGAGAAGTGAATTATTGAGCTTATTTTCTTCATGTAGGATGAAAATCTGATGCAAATAAATGTTCAAGATATTCAGAAGAGATGCTGAAAGTGTGTTGACATGTTTGTGTTTGTCATTGAGCATATACTGTATGTAAATACAGAAAACAGCTGCTGGCACAAAGCGCTTTAACAGATAAACTCCTTCATATAACTCATATTAAGCTTTATTGTTAGATAACAGTGAATGAGTGTGAGATTGAAAAGTAAGTGGCTCCCTGAGTGAGAATTTAGAACAATATGACTAATAATATTGGAATTTAATTAAAATTCCTCTGAGAAAAGACAAAATATATTATAGTAAAAAAAACCTCAGGATTCATATGCATGCTCATACAACAAGTGGTGCCAGGCACAACAAACCCCGCCCCTCACATGTATTGTAGCTTATTTTGGCATCGATCCAGCTGATGTCATCATGTCTATGTGTGTGTTTGATGTCAGTATACACATAGACAGTGCAGACGAATTTCAGCCATTATAAGTAAATGGGGGGGGGGGGGGGGGGAATTGAACTTTAACCTACTTTTTGCCAAAATGTAATCACATCTATTCTGGGTCCCTTTTAATCTATAAAGCCAATTTGGTATGAATTCAACCAATAGTTTTGCTGCTAGTGTTAACAAACGAACAAAGAAACCAACCGAACCAAAACCAATACCCCTTGCCTCCCCTTTGGGGGGGCGGGGTAATAAATACAAATATAAGACTTACTAAACCTTAAATCTCCTCTTTTTTTGTGTGAAATCCTTTGTCTATTTTTCTCTGTATAAAAGAGATGAATTATAAATGAAGTGAGAGAAAATGAACTATTGAACCAGATTCCCTTTAGTTCCATAGGCCCAGTAAGGAAACCTGATATTTGGTGTAGATTTGCAATATGAACAAAAGGAACATGTTCCAACCCAGAGGAAAGGGCCTCAGCTCCAAAATAAAGCCAGTGAGGGAAGTATCTTAAAGTTGTAATCATATCGTCACTGAAAAGCCATGGCTTCCAAAGACTTACATTGGACTTCTCTCTACTGATACTAAGTCAACAATTTTATTCCAGGACTCATTCTGACTTTTAATAAATGATGTGATTGATCTTTTAAGTTTTTCCTCCACTGATAAGAGTTCCAAGTCAGACTTTCAGAGTTTCTGTTTACTCAATAAAACACATTTTTCCCAGACAGACACTGTAGTCAAAGTTAATAGATTCCACTCACAATACTGTGGAAAAAAAAAAAAAAAAAAAAGTACCAGTGACCCTGTATCTCACTGGCATGTTCTATCAAGAATCAATAACAAGTTGAATTTGTGAGGTTAGAGTCCTGTGGTCTTGATGCAGGAGATCAATCTCCCAATAGAAGTGGGTGGGACTTTCACTGGAGGAGAACTCAACGAATGAAATCAAAGTCCATGAATATTATATGACTTCCTATCAGTGCTCAATAGTAACTATATTGATATCTCTAACCATTTCCATGCTATAAGCCATCAAAATATAGCCTAATAAAAGTAAAAGGCCATTTTGTAATATCTAAAAAATTTGTCAAAATAAATCAAAATTTGTGAAAACTGGAAACAAACTTTGTAGACATTGTCCCATGGAAGCTACATATAAAATCTGAACAGTAGTTTTGTCAGAGAAGATGTTTGCAAAAATTTGCTATCGAAGATGATGACAAAGACGACAAAAATGACGACAACGGACACAGCACCATCATAATAGTTTCACAAGTTTATTACACAACACTTGATGCTGACTGTCTTCTGCACTTTATTATAAACATTGCACTATTGTTGTATCTGCTGCTGTTTGGTTCCAGTATGCACCTTCTCACCTCATAACCATCACTGTATTGCTCTACTGCTGCTACTGTAAACAGACTGACACCTACACTTACCATTCTACAATAGTTTATTCTTTATACTGTGTATTTAATCTAATTCTATTTTTTTAAAGGATGACATTTAACAAAGTGAGAGAGAAACAGTATCTGTATCTATTTTGTGCATCTAGTGAATTGATGATAAAAAATCTTTGAAGGAAACACTTAAATCCAATCCATATTCACCCCTTGGCCCTCCCCCTTACCCTTACCCTTACCCCTCCCCCTTTGCCCTTGCACTTGACACTACCTCTTGAAATGAAGTTGCAAGGGGAAGGGGTTGAAACATTCTCACATGAAATAAGACAACCCTTCGCGACCTGTTATGTCATCAGCAGTCATCGATGCCGCTATTAACAGATGCAAAAACTTTGTTTCCGAAAGTATTCACCATACTGTCAGCATCTGTAACCATCTCTGTTGCATGGGCTTTGGTCGTCTTTTTGCAGCTATCAACTGAAAACCACAGAAATGCGATCTATAACACATTGAAACGGCATTAAACAGCTGATCAAATAATTAAGTTCTTGACGAAGAAAATACATACATTTGTGTGTTTCTTTCATCAGACTGCTGCACTTTTTTGCTGTGTTTACCTCCATCTTGCCAATGATTCGAACAGAATTATGGGAAATTTCTCCTACCCCTCCATTCGTAGTGTGGTCCTGGAAAATCTCCATTTCGAGGGCCAAACAGCCCTCCACGTTAGCCCTTCCCTTCCGTCTAATTGAGCATTGGAGGGGTAAGGGGTAGGGCCAAGGGGTGAACTGGGATTCAGCCTCAGCATTAGCTCACCTGTAACTCATCAGACTCCCATTGACACATGCAGACACTAATGTGGACAGACTTGAAAGGACATGTTTATTATTTTTTTGCATAAATGAACATGCGCCTGTATGTGTTTAAGCCTCTAACATCAGATAGGGGTCTAATACGTGTATATGTATGTATATAGGTGGGTGCATTACCTGCAGTGGATGGAGGTCAGTACAGATACATTTGGAGATGAACACATGTACCAGTGTTGTGGCAAAACTTACGTTTATTTCCTAACTTGTAGTGTTGTTCAGTGTTATGACAGACTGAAGCCCCTCTGTCTGCTGAGTCCAATATTATCTAAAGGTCCACACTGGACAAGACAAACAACACAGGGACACCATCACTAATGCATTTTGACCACACTGTGTCTTCACTGAATTGTATTGCCGACTGCCCCTGACTTTCTGGTTGTTGTATTTTTGCACCACTTACTGTTTGACAACTGATTACTCTGTTTTTTCTGCCAGTCATTTTTGCTCTTCTGTTTTTCATTCTCTAGCCTACAGTGGCCGACAAGGGCCAAACACATTGCAATTGCCCAGTGCGTCTCAGTTAGAGAAAACAGCTGCAAGTACAGAAACGATGCAAATTCACAAACTCAAACACAAGTCTAAACGAGGTACAAAAAGAGGAACGTGGTGGAAATGAAAAAATGCTCCACAAGACACAAAAACAAATGCATAATCATCAAATGCTCTGCAAATAGAGAAATGATGCAAAGCACAAAACGATTCAAAACAAAAAAAAACATCTACAAACTATAAGCACTCGGAGAGCGCAGACCTCTGCCAAGGCTGATCAGTGCCCCCCCCCCGTGGGCCCCCCCACCCCCGATCACCACCAAAATTTTATCATTTCTTCCTTATCCCATTTCCAACAAACCCTGAAAATTTCATCCAAATCTGTCCATAACTTTTTGAATTATGTTGCACACTAACGATCAGTGCCCCCCCCCGATCACCACCAAAATTTAATCATTTCTTCCTTATCCCATTTCAAAAAAAAGAAGAAAAAGTTTTTGGTTATACTTACAACACCCACCAGTTCAAATGTATCTGATACAAATGCACAATTTTCTCAACTGCCTTGTTTGTTCCAGACTTTCCACTTTGAACTAAATGTGTAGGTATGAAATCTCCACTGATGCACAGTGCAGACTAAAACAGCCACCGTCTGTCCTGATGAAACCTATGGTCAGACTAGGGGTCAAGGGGTCAAACATCACAGGATATAGCACAAAGCTATTGCTATGAAAAACAATTTAAGAAGAAAAAAAAATTAATAATGATGAAATTAAAAATAAGATGAAATAACAACACGTTAAGATCATATCCTGCAGTTTATAAATAGAGACCTAGCACACATATGATGACAGCAGAACATATTAATCCCAAAATCTTCCAAAAATACCCCCATAACTAGAAGCACTCGGAGAGCGCAGACCTCCGCCAAGGCTGATCGGTGGCCCCCCCCGTGGCCCCCCCCACCCCCGATCACCACCAAAATTTTTATCATTTCTTCCTTATCCCATTTCCAACAAACCCTGAAAATTTATCCAAATCTGTCCATAACTTTTGAATTATGTTGCACACTAACGATCAGTGCCCCCCCCCCCCCCCCCCCCCCCCCGATCACCACCAAAATTTCATCATTTCTTCCTTATCCCATTTCCAACAAACCCTGAAAATTTTATCCAAATCTGTCCATAACTTTTTGAATTATGTTGCACACTAACGATCAGTGCCCCCCCCCACCCCCACCCCCGATCACCACCAAAATTTCATCATTTCTTCCTTATCCCATTTCCAACAAACCCTGAAAATTTCATCCAAATCTGTCCATAACTTTTTGAGTTATGTTGCACACTAACGGACAGACAAACAAACAAACAAACAAACAAACAAACCCTGGCAAAAACATAACCTCCTTGGCGGAGGTAATGAAAAAACGCTGCATAACCAGTCACTACAACAGAAGTGCTCCAAACCTGTAGGGGGCGCTGTCAGCAGAACAGCTCAATGCAGAGACACACAGGATGGAGAGAGAGACAGAAAACAGCTGACTGACAGTGTTTCAAACTATAGTGGGAACAAATTGAAGTTACGGCATAGCACGGTAATGTGACTTTTATTTGATTATATTTGACACTAGTCTGTTGTCTATAAACGCTGCCCCCTACAGGTTTGGAGCACTAACGCTGTAGTGACTGGTTACGCAGCATTTTTCATTTGCAGATGTTTTCTTGGTTTGCGCCGTTTCTTTATTTGCAGAGCATTCCATGATTATGCATGTGTTTTTGTGTCTTTTTGTGCACATTTTTTCATTTGCACCACATTCCTGTTTTTGTATCTCGTTTAGACTTGAGTTTGAGTTTGTGAATTTGTATCATTTCTGTACTTGCAGCTGTTTTCTCTAACTGAAAAGAATTGGGCCGTTGCAATGTGTTTGGCCCTTGTCGGCCACCGTACCAGCCTTTGTCCTTGATCAGCTCCTGAGTCCTAGATGTTCAGGGGCAGCTGGGGCCTTGAGGATTGGATAAGCGGCTTGTGAAGGGATGCCGGTTCAATTCCTCGAACTAGCAGAGAAATTGTTTCCTGATGTGCCCTTGAGCAAGGCACTTAAAACCTCCCACCCCCCATCTGTTCCCCAGGTAAATGAGGGAAACAATACTCACTTAGACATTATTAGTGTGGACAGTGCAAACATTTGAACTGTACGGATTAGCACCTGGTTCTGATAAACAGCCCCTCACCTCTCATCAAAAAGCATGTGAATGAGTAAAACCACATTAGCACATCTGACATCATTTGTCCTGTGAGTGCTGAAGGCTTTGCAGGAAACAGGTTGCAGACAGATGCCTTGATGATATAAAGGAAAGCAAAAAAAAAAAAAAAAAAAAAAGTAAAGTATTTAAATTAAGTTGTGAAGAAACTTCCAAAACAGATGCAGATTTTAAAAGTTTTCCAACTTAACAGATGCTTGAATACAACATGAATTTGATTGAAAATTGCTCTTTGGTGGTCAGGGAATGTGTTGAATATTTCCTGATATTTTTCATGCCAAGTGGATGCTTTAAAAGAATGGAAATAGCTCTCACTTAGTTCCTCCAACAGGTGTGTGCCATTGGCAAACACCGGCACAGCATTACATAAACATGTATTATTGTGCTTTCATGCAGAGTATTGTTTCTGTCCACATTTTTTCATGAAGTCTAACACTGTAGCCCCTTGGCAGACATAAGAGGATCTCTTGGCATGGCTCTGCGCCACTCTCCATCTACCCTCTCTTGTTTACAGTACAAACACATCTGCCTTTCACGCGTAAGTGGCTCCTCGGACTTGTGCGACGGTAAATGATATCCCCCTGCTCCCAAATAGTGGTGTCTATCGCAGAGTAATGTCCCCAAAGCTGAGGGAACTTGGCAAAAACACACAGACTGTTATAATGAGCTGCTTATCATTGGGTGGAAGCCTAGTACATGTGTTTCCACACACACACAATAACACATGCACCTAAAACATGTGCTGAGTAGATTCAGTGACTAGTCACCAACAGATAACATTTATCAGTCTATTCACAGCTGTTTTTCAATTGGACATTAGTACATTTCAACCAAATATTGATGTCTTTTGGACTGTGGTTCCTATTGTATATAATATTGTATATAATATGGACATTTATACACTTGGCATCAGGGAAAACATTACATTCAGTTTTGTTTTTGTTTTTTTTTATTGTGGGAGCTTCAAAATAATATTTTTTCAAATTAACTCTGTTTTGATGTACTGCTGTACAGTTCTAAACATGAAATATAATGAAATGAGCTGTTACAATTAACTCAAATCATTGCTCAAATAAGTATTTCTAAAAAAAAAAGAAGTAAAAGTTTTTGGTTATACTTACAACATCCACCAGTTCAAATGTATCTGATACAAATGCATGATTTTCTCAACTGCCTTGTTTGTTCCAGACTTTCTACTTTGAACTAAATGTGTAGGTATGAAATCTCCACTGATGCACAGTGCAGACTAAAACAGCCACCGTCTGTCCTGATGAAACCTATGGTCAGACTAGGGGTCAAGGGGTCAAACATCACAGGATATAGCACAAAGCTATTGCTATGAAAAACAATTTAAGAAGAAAAAAAATTAATAATGATGAAATTAAAAATAAGATGAAATAACAACACATTAAGATCATATCCTGCAGTTTATAAATAGAGACCTAGCACACATATGATGACAGCAGAACATATTAATCCCAAAATCTTCCAAAAATACCCCCATAATAATGTGTGAGAGCAAAGCTAAGCGAACCAAATGTGTGCAATGTAACAAAAACATGAACTGTGGGTAATGGTTCAGCTCTAAATGTCAGTGCAGGAACACTGAAAAAACAAACAAACAAAAAAAAAAAAAACTGGGCATAGCTTTTGTTCAGGGAAGACACAAAGTCAAAGTCAGCCCACATGTCAGCAGCTGATCCAAGGTCAGCCCACATCATGACTCATGTGATCATTTTCTGTGCGTCCTATTGGTTAACCTTATTCAGGGTTCCTTAATTAAACTGCCAACATTGTTCACTGAGGCTCCTGTCTTTGCTGCTCCATTTTATAACGCGGGGGCGGGGTCTTAATGTCTCTTATGTTTTATGGAAGACCAGGAACCACAGATCATTTCCAGAACAGAACAGGACAGAACCATAGCACCAAATATATCTTAAGGAGATCAAATACTTTATATTTTGACAAAAGCAGTTCTGATTGAACTAACATTGACAAAGTAATTAAAAATAGTAAGTAAGTAATGTTAACAAACCATACAATGCCAAAGCAAACGTTTGGTTTCTAAATCATTACTGATGCACAGTAGCAGTCAACGCTGCCTGTAACCTTTGTGAAACTTCTTGCTGCTCAGACACTCATTACAGCTGAATCAATATGCGACAGAATGGGACACCTCTGAGAGGAATCTTGATGGGGGAAATTATATGCCATTACCAGGCAAATGCCTTTGGCGTAATTATTACATGCTGGACGTGGTTACAAGCCATTATATAAATGCCCCATTCATACTGTGTATGCATATTGATGCAGCCATACAGGCATATTAATCCACTGCAACCCAGGCTGTTGAATGGCAGGTGATCGGAACTTCAATTCGGCCCTGCATGTAAGTATATGCTCAGTATTTACTATACAGAAACAAATGTAAACCCATGCTGTTTTCACTTTTTAAAGCCTGTATAGATGGTCTCTAACCAGCAGAAGCAATATATGATATACAGAGAGCTGCAAAGACATCAGTAGCCACTTTTACACAGAGATCCTGGAAAAATGGCAAGATGGTGATCCCACCTTTTTTCCACCACTGACCGATTTCCACAGCCAAGCCAAAGGAGTAACAGAGGTGAGACAGGCTGGACTTTTACACAGCGGACCTGTGTTCCGGAATGAAAGGGGCGGTGATGCAGCACAGTGCATAGTGTGACGTATACCTTGCGCGTTGGAAATACCCAGAGGATAGCGGTGTTGCTAACCTCCGCCCGAAGTGACAACAGCTCACGGATCTCGGCGTCTCCCCCCTTCAACATATTTCTGGTAGCGCTGATATGTTTGTTTACTGTACACGGCCCACGCTCATTTTTAAATTCCTAAAATCAAAAGGTCACACCCTGGTTGCAGAACAAGAGGTGTTCCTTTTACATAGAGTTCCCGAATCATGATTCCATCTTTATCACAGCTCAGTTACTACCTTCAGAGGCGTTACAGAGCTGCAATAAAGGTGAGACCAAATAATCCCATCGTTTCGTTTACACAGACGTCATTCTGGAATAAAGGTGAAATATTCCCAGAACGGAAGTGCTGTGGAAAGGAGACTATTAACTGAATAATTTAATTGAAGAAGGATGTTGTTCACATTCAAACCACTACTGGGACTGAGCGGACCAGGACAACTATTAATAATATAAACACTAGTGTTAATATTAAGATGTAAAGATCAAATATAAACCTGTGTGTCAGATATAAAAATTAATGAAAAGACACATAAGTTGATGAGGACTGTTAAAAGCAAAAACATACAGATAATTTACAGTAAAGACAGACTCTTTATTTTATCTATGCCAAAAGGATGTTTTACAGGCTATTTGTATCAAGAGAATCTGGTCCTGATGGTGGATTATCAGCCTTTTCCTCAAATATCAATGTGGTATCATGAATTGCGCACAGATAACATGCCACTTTTAACTGGCATGTTATCTGTACACATTATAAGCCTTCAGAGTGTATATTTATGCCACGTAAAATAGCTCGCCATTAGCGCGATTAGCAGTTAGGGTTAAGTTTTGGGTTAGGTTTAGCGTTAGCGATTAGCAGCTAGCGCATTGACACACCATCAAATGGCATTTAATAACATGCAAAAGGATGAAAATGCATATGTATAGCACGCCAAATGCAATAAACTGGCGTCTCATATAACGCAGTTTCATGAGATCAGCAAATATTGACTTTAAACAAGCAAGAACCATAAGTTCACTCAGATGCATTCACTATCTTCGTTTCCTTATGTGTCCATGCAATTCTGTCTGCAATTATGACCAAACCTGTATTTTAATTTACAATGAATGAATGAATGAATGAATGAATGAATGAATTTTGTCTTTTGGCCATAAAAATCTAATCAATTCCAAATTATAAAAACGTCCCCCTAGTTGTTCCTCTGATATGGTGCTTATAAGGGTGATTGACATGATTTCACAGTGACCTTTGATCTTTGGTAAAAAAAAAAACAAAATCATGTTAGCTCACATCTGGATTATAGTGAACAATTCTGCCTTTTTTGTGACATTTTGTCAAAGTCTTCCTAAAATATCCTATTTTACATGTAACTGGACCAACAATACACTGTCTAATAGAGATGCACCATGGATGGTTCTGATAAAGTTAAATCAGTCCCACTCCCAGCTACATTTACAGGTTGTTTGATATTCAATTATACATTGATTCATAATTTTGAACCTTATCTTCTTTCTTCATTTCTGGCAGTACTGGTTATTTTTTTCTTTTTTGGGAACAAAGGAGTAAAACACATGTCAGTTAATCGGCTACTCAGTCTTTCTTGCTCCAAACTATCATTATTGTGTCAGACTTTAAAAATCCACTGTTGGTCCACCTCTAATTTTCACTTAAAACTACGACTACCACCCACAGTCTCATGCCTTAACAAACCACTGAGGGTCCAGTTCACATGTACTGTGTATCTGCCCAGATTCATATGATAGGTCAACTTTTAAGGAATTCAACAAATGGCACAGTGTATTTTATGCTGAAATGAAACTTGTCATGTAAGACTGAGATGATGCAGTCTTCAGAATACTTCAGAATAATAGAATAAGTGTTGGAGTTAAGATGACCTTTAACCTTTTGGATATGACATTAACACTTTATTGTATTATATAACACTAGTGGGTAATATTAATACTAATATCTAGGGACTGAAGTTATTAAATGCGTCGTTCCTGTTTTTAACTTCATTTCCTGGTACTGCACATCCGGTCAACTGAGCAACAAGTTTGTAAGGCTATTGTATTCCAAATTACTAATACTAGTGGCATTGTACCCATGATGCCATTGTACAATAGCGCTCTCCCGTGATGCAACAGTGGCATTGCACCCGTACGCCCTCCTGTGCTGTAACATCGGGACACGCGTCGGACAACAGGACACGCGCCGGACAAACACGCGCCGGACACAGAACGTCCATAATAGTAGGATCTCCCAAAATAATACCAAATTGGCCAGTTAAAAACATCTCAGTTTCTCAGAAATGTGCATACACACACACACACACACACACACACACATACACACATACACACACACACAGTCGATCTGAGACCTTCCAGTATTGTAGTAAAGATGCTTGTGAGGATTCTTGTCGTAATTAGGCCATGAATTCTTGAGTTCTGCCCCAAAGCCTGTTGTTGTACCACATTCATAAGAATCACAGACGTACACTTTGACAGACAACCTGCAAACAGAATACCACTGGCCACGATATCACCAATATAGAAAGATATTACAATAACTGTATCCACCCTCAGCCCATCCCTGTGTACCACACCTATCTGACTTCAGCCTCCATGAATACCTCATATCCCACCACGGAAAAGAGTGTGTCTTCATATGTCAGTGTTTCATATCTTACACAATCAGAAAAAGGTGGTTATGGTATTTGAACTTCTCAGGTTTGATGATCTGCTAAAATAAAAGATTATATTGGGGTGGCCCCAGTGGCACACCTGGTCCAGTGCATCCCACCAGTGGTGTGCAGTGAGGTTCATGGCTGGTGAGTCACTGACTCTTCCAGAGACAGATCTACAAATATATGAGCCCCAAAGAGTATCTTATTCACCCTTTGATTGGCAACAGTTAACATGTTATGTTTCATATCAGCTTTCTTTACACATATATACATGATGCATATTTCATTTAAGGTCAAAATTTAATTTTCAATCAAATTAAGTTGGATATGTAATCTTCCATTTTGAGACTAAGGCAGAGCAAGAAGGAAAAATAAACAAATGAAAAATGATCAAAACTAGAAAAGCACTCGGAGAGCGCACACCTCCGCCAAGGCACATCAGTCCACCCACCCTGATCAGCACCAAAATTTAATCATTTGTTCTTTGTGCCAGTATCAACTTCTGAAAATTTCATCAAAATCCTTCCTTAACTTTTTGAGTTATCTTGCTAACAGACAGACAGACAGACAAACAAACAAACAAACAAACCCCAATGAAAACATAACCTCCGCTGTTCCTTGGCGGAGGTAATTACTGCAATCACATGGAATATAAGTTTATAGTACAGATGAGTGGACAAATATGAACATTTATTTTATTATATCATTGTTACCTCTGCCAAGGAATGGCGGAGGTTATGTTTTCATTGGGGTTTGTTTGTTTGCTTGTTTGTTTGTTTGTTAGCAAGATAACTCAAAAAGTTATGGGCGGATTTTCATGAAATTTTCAGGAAATGTTGATACTGGCACATGGAACAAATGATTAAGTTTTGGTGGTGATGAAGGGGGGGGACTGATCTGCCTTGGTGGAAGTCTCTGCTCTTCGAGTGCTTTTCTAGTTTGTTTTGTGTTTTTTTTACTCTTCATGATGACAGGTGAGGCTCTGCCGGTGCCACGTCACTGCTTCCTGCCAATGCTGTATATGAACGACCCAGGTTTCGATCCAGCCTGAGACAATTGGCTCCCATTTTCCTTCTCTCTTTCCCCCTACTCTCTGTCTGTCTTGTTAATCATCAAATAAAGACAAAAATGTCCAAAAAACAAATCTTTGAAAACAAATTCATTTTAGCACACATCATTTTCCCTACAGTTTGTAGTTTATTTACCTCACAAGAAGCTCCATTTTTTACATGCCCGTAGATGTCCGACACCATGTTGGTTTTATGGAAATAAGTGGGCGGAGTTGGAGAGGAGTGAGAAATGAAACTGGAACTTACTGACAACACTGATCACATACAATAACAGTGTCATAATAAACACAATGAACTATTTACTAAATGCTATTCAGATTTGATAACAGTGATGCAAAAGTCGTGAAATGTACAAACAAACTAATTACAGCTACTTGAGTTAATTAGCAGGCTAGTGGGAAAAAAATATAACTGATCAATACAAGTTAATGCTAACATCAGCTAATGCAGCTAAGTTACATTAGTTATTTCTATGAAATCCCAGTTAACTCATGACAGAATCCTTTGATGGTTTTGTAGGTGTAACGCCTTAATCACAACTATAACAGAGCTGCCTGTCACGGAATGAAAAAAAGTTTCATTCCATAAGCAACAGCTCTGACTTGGTAGCCGAGTTAAAGTCGGTGAAGCTCAAACAGCACAGCGACACTGGCAACACTCATACAGAACATAATATAAAGTGAGTTATATAAAAATTCATGCGTGGAGGACAAAATAAACTTCAGAGAATGAAACTGTTTCTTTACCAGGCTGTAAATATGTTTATATCTGCTGCAAAATTGGTCATTTTTACAAGGGCATCTACGGGGATTGACTCCTTTATGAAGCCAGCCCCCTAGTGGACATTCAGTTTACTGCAAATTTTGATAAGTCTGATTTGTTTTGACTTTTCGACCTCAGAGGTGGCGACTTCACAGTGTGTTTCATTTTAAACTGTGCACATTCTCACTGTTGTTTAATGTCTTCATGTAGACTTTCTGGAGTCAAAATGTGTCACATAATAAAATCCTTGTTGATTATTTAATATTTAATAAAGGCTTTTTAATTATGGCAATCACTCTACATTTTGGACTTTTACTAATATTAACCCATAAAGACCCAAACATCCACTAGTGACCAAAACCATCTACTGATCTAAAATGGATAATACCTGTTGAACCACTAATCCCATCAATACATGTAAATAATTGGTGTAAAATACAATTTGTCATCTTTTCATGGTCATCAGATATGACCCATTTGGACTTTCAGAGGCTCTGTAGTGACATGGAAACCCCGTCATCTTTTACAACATTGATTTACCAGTAAAACCCATGGAGTTTGATAACAGCCATTGTAGACACTTATGTTCAGTTGTTATATTTTCCTGAAAAGTCACTTTTTTCAGTTTTCTCTGTTTGTTGCTGTACTAACCCTCAAATTTAACCCTTTCATGCACAGTGGTCACTCCAGTGGACAGCTCTCCTACAGCTGTTCTCTTGTATATTCATGGATTTTGTTGTTCTTTTTGTTTTTTTTTTGTTTTTTTCTTTTTTTTTTTACTCATATCTTTATTAAAGTTTTAAGACACTACATATCTTTTCTGACATGAGTAGGTAACATTATGTAGATCTCTCCTGAGCATAAACCCCCAGAATCACAAGCCCTCCCCATAGTTTTCACACAATTTATCAGTAAATGTTTCTGTGCGTCAAAAATTAAACATGTGGTGTCCAGCTGAGTGGACATTTATGCAACTTCATGAAAAATAGGTTCATAAGAATTTTTTTTTTTCATTATTATTTTTTGTATGTATTTTTTTGTTTTGTTTTTTAATAATTTTTATTTATTTATTTATTTTTCAGAAGAAAATTTTCAATCGCATTGTTGTTTTCATGCCTAAAGAGGAATAAAAACACTCAGGAAAAAATTTTGATTAAGGTTCTCATAATTCATGCATGAAAGGGTTAATCTGACATTTCATTAACATCTACATGATCAGTAAATTAAATATTGGAAAATACATGATTTTCACTGGAAAAATGCAAAATACAGAGGATTATTTCATAATAAATGGTGATTTGTGATATTAGAAATGTTAAAAATAGAGAAAAAAGTAATTTGGGAAGTACCACAAAAGTAGCACTGGGTCTTTATGGGTTAAGTTGTACAGTCATCATGGTCTTTTATCCGTATGTTTTTTTTTTTGGTTTTTTTTTACCTTTATTTATACAGTTTTGGCTTTACTTTTAGCTGCTGCTCATTTTCAGACAAATGCAGCAAAATAGCACAATCCTGCTAATTCAATGGGAAGAAACTTAAAGAACACATAAATGATTATAACTTTGACAGAGAACAGTGGAAATCTGCCAGCGCTGTCACTGTGGTGAACCCGGTCAAAGAAAAGCCAAACATGCAGCCTTCGTTTGTGTGTCTTTGTACCCTTCTGACACTATACCTTTCCACCTCTTCTTCCTCCTCCACAGAGCGCCTCAGTTCTTGGCAGAACTTCCCAGAGGCATGTAGAGAAAAGGTGGACTGCCAAACTGTACGGCAGCTTCCCAACGACCGAACTAACCAGATAGTCAGTCAAGTAGCTGACCTCAGAGCCAAGCAGCCAGTCAGCCAGCCAGTGCAGCCGAGTGTCTCCTTCACGCTGCCAGCTTTTGTTTCCTTTCAGTAGCTACAATGTGGGATTGTTTACAGCTCTTTTTATAGTCCAGTGAATAAGCCCTTATTTTCTCCCAATCTACCCCTGCTGGGAGAGCCAGCCCAGACAGTGGGAAGTGGCCCTGGGAAGTCGTAATTATATTTGGCAATGTGTGCAGAGCCCAACACACACACACACACACACACACATACAGCACACAAAAAGATGTTTAAACACTATCACATGGCAAAGACACCTGTGAGAGAAGGTGTTCTTACTGTTACCCACACAGTGTTTGAGTGTATGTGTGTGGTTAATATGCATAACAACATGTGCAATAGTGGGCATGCAATTTGGCTCCTATAAAAACAACAAATAGGTGGAGAAAAAAAAAGGAAAAAAAAAACCCAAAACATATTGACACATCTAGAAAAAGCAGCAACACCAGCACATGAGACTCACTGCAGCCTCCAACGCTGACACAATCTCATTTGTCAACTTCAATTTATCTTCACATGTGACTCACTCTTCGCACCAACAGGGCGCTGTGCTGGTTCTGGTTCCAGGTGGTTCTCAGATGTAACCAAAAAAAAGAAAAAAGTTTCTTCCTTATAAACGATGACATCATCAGTGGGTGTGTCATATTGTAGGTTATGTAGACAATGGATAAATGCGCAGTAACATCTTCTCACTTTGGTTCCACTTTTAAAATCGGTGTGAACTTAGGCTGGTTCGTCAGAAAGTACCAAGGTTCTGAGATTCCAGAACAGAATCAGAACTGTGTCTGTCTGAAAGCACTATCTGAGATGTCAATGGACAGAACGGGATTATGGGATGCTTGACACCAGCAGACATCCTTCCTGCTTCCAACCAAAACATAAAATGCCCAGGTCAGATGACTTCATTTACTATTCATTCTGAAATACACTACTTTAAAGCTGCAGCACTTTATAGTTTTTTTCAGCATCACTGGCCCAAATTCCATAATTGTCTTTCAGCATATTGTAATTCAAATGGTCTGAGAGGACGAGGCCTCAGACAGATGACTCCTGCGTCTTGATCTGATTAGTAAATTTTAATTCACAATGTAAACATGATTTTATTTTGAAATAGACACAATGTATACACTTAAGTTTCTACGTTTTCTTGGCATAAATTTCATGAGGATAACTAAACCACAGTTTCTACAAAATCTGAACAAATACACAATTTTATTTTATTTCCTCACTATCAAAATTTGCGTTACTTTTATTCAGGCCATTACTGAGGATGTTGACGAAACACTTAAATGTATGTTAGATTAGCCGTGCAATAAATAGTCTTGAGCCACCTATAGGTTTGTTGTTTTTGCAGGGTTGAAATGAGCATATATATTTATTACTTGTTCTCTTTTCCTCAGGTACAACACAAAAACACAGGAAATGCATGCAGAGCCATAAAACACACACAATAAACGTAACTAAATGGATTGTAAAGGTTAAAGTCACGATTTAATGTGACCCCTGACCCCATGACATGAAGCAGCACAAACAATTATAGAAACATCTGACATGTGTTGAATGAAACCTGGAAGAAACTGGAATAAACCACTTTGGTTTATGGAAGCTGTTTTTTCCCTGAAACCTTTGTTTTTCCTGCTGTACATACTTCACATATACTCAGATTGGATCTGAATACAGAGACTGAGAAATGCAAATGTGTGGTCATATGTGGTATAATTTTGCTAAAGCAACGATCATGCTTTTTAATGTGATCTGGGCACAGTCCCACAATTTTCACTGTTCCAAGTAATAGTCTATAAGCTACTGAGGCGTCTTTTTAAAATGTTCCCTCACTACCATGCCATATTCACTGTTTCTGTGCTAAATCTGACACGCATGTACCATACTTTGAGTATGTGTAAGTGCAGATTAAACTGATTTGTAAGAGGTAATCTAGGTTTCCAACTCTCAGATGAGGGTCTTAGGGACCTAATGGGAACGGTGGGTGGAATGGCTTTGCCTTTCCCTTCAGCTGCAGTTCCAGGGGTCTCTTTAAGTGCTCTTTGTGTCTGTGTAACATGTGTGAATACGCCGTAATCCATTCCTTTTCTCAAATGCAATTCTGCCTTTCAGACTAACAACATTAAATGAGATGAATAGGCCATCAATTGCACCAGGGAAAATTTGCAGCAGAGGACAGCATACGGCTCCAGTTTAAAATTACACCGAGCTGCAACTGGGTAAAATTAGATTCATGTTCTGTTTCTATCTTTGCCTCTCTAGCTTGTACTTGTATTTTTTTTTAACAAAGAGGCTATGGTTAACATTTAGCTAAAGCAAATAAAATGCTAGAAGCAACTCATTCAGAGAATGTTTTTTTATATTCAGCTGATGCCTTCACAGCACAATGGCTATGGGCGGACGATGAATTGGATCATAGCTCTGCAAAGAAACCAATGGAGCGCCACAGGAATCCTATTTATCTGTGCTTGGTACTCAAATTATGTTATCACAGCAATGTGTTCCTCTGAAAATCTGAGTTAACATAGACAACCAAGCCTTTTTTATTTTCCTCTACACTGTCAGTGCCTCAACAACAGGTCATGTTGAAGGTAAATAATGCAGCAGACACTAATGAATGTGGATTAGACTTTCTGTTTTAAGATAATCCGACCTAAAACAAAACTTCACTGTTAACAGAACATTATATTCAAGGTGACAAGCAGTTGTGAATACCAACATTTTACGTTACTATCTAGTCCAGTGGTTCTCAACTGGTCTGGCTTTGGGACCCACTAGCACCTCTCAACAACAAGCTGCGATAAAAACTGATAAAAGTTAAACTTCTCCAATGAAAATATGGTGGTTTTGAACCTGAGATAATACAGAATATCACAGTATGAAGACACAGAAGACAAGTTTAATGATAAACCAGCAGGTGGTGATGCTAAAGAGGGAAATATTCCTTTCAATACCAAATTAGGCACATTTTGACCAAAACTAAAAAGTGCACTCAGTCACTTATAAAGCATTGAATTTGTCCTGAATGTAAGTACAACCATATCTAATGTAGTTGTTGTCATACCTCAGTTTCACCATGATTTGAATAAACTTTTGGGTCTTCTTTTATGCTGTGAGATGTCTGGTGTTACTTGTCATTACCTACTGTTGGTGGTAGGGGAGTGTGAATGGACGGCGCTCAGCTCCATAAAAACTAAAGCACAGGATTGGTTTCTTAACATTATTTTTTGCTCAGACAAAGGTCCACGACCCACTGAAAACAGGTTTGTGAAACACTTTTGGGCCATGACCCACCAGTTGAGAACCACTGGTCTAGTCCACATTTTGTAAAATTTTACACATTAATTCTTATTAAAAGCAACGCTGAGCCTCTGTAATGGCAGGAAAATTGAAACTGAAATAAAATGTCAAGCATGAAAACAGACATTTCCACTTCTTCTCTTTTGTTATAAGAATCGCCAGTTTCATCAAACAGAGCAAAGAGGGTCAAGCATTTGGAATCCTATCTGTGTAAACTGATTAAGACCTGATTTCACCATAATATGGATGGATTGCTGTCAGTTTGTGTCTCCATTGTGCAAGATATGTGGTTTACAAGTATGGAGCTCTGCCTTAAAGGAGTTAAAAATGTCTAAAATGATTATCAGGAAAACAGTCCCAAAGCTATGTCAAAGATGTATTGTGTTGTAGGGATGTGTACTGTTGTTATGCTCGGTCTAGGGGTTACCGAGACGCAAACATGATGTGAGACTCCCCTCCTTCCATGTCCCTTAACAAAAAGGGGCAAGTTCAAAAAGAAATGACTAGCAATCAACCAAACTGCAATTTGAGTTATTTATTTATACAAGAACATAAAAAAGGTGAAATCAGAAAGGGAATCAAAGTAACAAAAATAACAAACAGAATAATAGAGGGTGGGGAAGCAAAATTTACAATGAACATTTAGTTGTTTTTTCTCAGCAGGCACTACATCAATTGTTTTGAAACCAAACATATATTGATGTCATAATCATACCTAACACTATTATCCATACCTTTTCAGAAACTTTTGCCCATATGAGTAATCAGGAAAGCAAACGTCAAAGAGTGTGTGATTTGCCGAATGCACTCGTCACACCAAAGGAGATTTCAAAAATAGTTGGAGTGTCCATAAAGACTGTTTATAATGGAAAGAAGAGAATGACTATGAGCAAAACTATTACGAGAAAGTCTGGAAGATACTATTAAAGAAGAATGGGAGAAGTTGTCACCCGAATATTTGAGGAACACTTGCGCAAGTTTCAGGAAGCGTGTGAAGGCAGTTATTGAGAAAGAAGGAGGACACATAGAATAAAAACATTTTCCCTTATGTAAATTTTCTTGTGGCAAATAAATTCTCATGACTTTCAATAAACTAATTGGTCATACACTGTCTTTCAATCCCTGCCTCAAAGTATTGTAAATTTTGCTTCCCCACCCTGTACTTTAAGCCCGCTATGCTTACCTACCAACATAAACCAAGAAAAAACAAATTGCATTGGTCTTACAAAGACTCCTAATCAAGAAACAGGAGAAAACTTAAACACAGAGAAGATTCCCGCCTTTCGAGTCTGATCACAAGAAGTATCTCTCCAAACAAATTTGCAGGTTGCTGGTCAAACGAAGGGGACGGGAAGAGAGGAGTCCACAGGAAGTAGAGTGAGTCGACTTTATATTTTCCCACTCACCGCTGAGGAACCAATAATCAGAGAGCACTCCAGCACCACACCTGCAACTCATCCTCACACTGTAACAGAAAAACTACAAAAATACAACAGAATATCACCAACCCTTAAAAACTGTCATGGGCTGGATGGTCACTGTAACCACTAGAGGAAGTAGTGAGTCACTGTATTCTTGAGTTGGCCAGTCTCCCTGATGCGCTTGTTTCCATTGCACTTCTTCATATCCACCAAGTTAACCACCAAAACCTACAAAATGATGTTAATTGTCAACAGAAAGCTTTAAATGCCTGCTGTACTAGAACAGATGATATAGTGGCTGTTGTCTACTGTCAACTGATGAAAAGTTCTCTTTACTGCTGTGCATTTACTACACGTGACACCAGAGTCGAGTATTTAGAGAAAATGCTTGTAACTGTATGTATGCTATTAATTTTACAAAGTTATACAGCAAAGATGGCAAATTAGGAGTGCCTGTTGATTTAGACATTCTTCTATAGGCCTAGTTAATGTATAGCAGTATGCATGTTATTATTGTTTCTAACAGAAATAAATCTGGACAGAAGAATCCGTTCTACAGGCCTGTTTGCTATCACACTTTGCACCCATTTTCTTAAACTAGAAGCACTCAGAGAGCGCAGACCTCCGCCAAGGCTGATCAGTGGCCCCCCCCGTGGGCCCCCCCACGCCAAGGAGGTTATGTTTTTGTCAGGGTTTGTTTGTTTGTTTGTCTGTCCGTTAGTGTGCAACATAACTCAAAAAGTTATGGACAGATTTTGATGAAATTTTCAGGGTTTGTTGGAAATGGGCCCCCCCCACCCCCGATCACCACCAAAATTTAATCATTTCTTCCTTATCCCATTTCCAACAAACCCTGAAAATTTCATCAAAATCTGTCCATAACCTTTTGAGTTATGTTGCACACTAACGGACAGACAAACAGACAGACAGACAGACAAACAAACAAACAAACCCTGGCAAAAACATAACCTCCTTGGCGGAGGTAATAACAGAGACTGAATGGTGAGTCCATGTTTTAACCTGCGTCACTGAAGACCACTGAACTAGACCAGTATCCAAATTATAAATGCTGTCTCCTCTGCAGCCAAAAGTTGTCATGAATTGCCATAATGTCTGTGCATGAGTTTGTTTACATGAACTCTATGATGTCAGTATTACCTCAGTTTGAATATATTCTGAATGTGACAAGTGTCATAAACATCATATCCTGACAGAAGACCTTTATGAGGATTCTTTAGTCAGGTATAAAGGATTTTAGGGAAATGAGTGTCATTTGCACAATTAACTGCAGGTTATGACCCATGGCCCCTGTTTATGATCAGCTGCGGTAAAAACTAAGATCCTCTCTGGTAGCGATGGATCTTCCTGAGAAAAATCCAGATTTCTGCTCAGAACATGAAACACTTACTATTAAACATTATGAGAGGATATCAGTGGGTTTGTGGATGTGAGCAAATATCAAAAAGCTCACAGTGGAAAGTCCATTACCAGTGGAAAACTATGGAAAGATACTACTTTTAATTGGGATATGCACGGCGTCATATAAACAGGAAGAAGGAAGTAGAATAGTGATTGTCATTAAACACCATTAGTCAGTTTTGGTTGTAAATGAAGTAACTGTTGAATAATGCACTTTGCGTGAATGTTTGAACATCAGTTACTGATAGAAAAATGTTATTTGCATCAATCACGTTTAACAAGTAATATTAGTGAGGCAGGACCACGCCATCATGGACCAACAAATGCACAAACAAATACTAATGGACACAAACTGACGGATGTTTGGGTCATCAAAGTACTGCTTAGGAAAGACCAAATTTTCACATTGTTTTCATCTTGTGTCCTTCATAGGTTGTTTTTCATATTGTTGTTTTTGTTTTGTTTTTTTTTCTTTTTTTTTCAGCTTTTATCTTTTACATCTTTTTCATCTTGAGCCTTTTTTTTTTTATGTCAATTTGTTCCGTCTTCAATGTTATTTTCATCTTGTGGGATCTTTTATGTCATCTTTGTCTTGTTGAAGAAAGCTACTGCAACTCAATATAAATATTTATATAAATACCAAATTTCTTATTTTTCTTTTTTAGATTTTTCATTTTCACTTGTGTGGCGTTTTCTACCTGTCTTTCTCTGCATTTGGTTGTTGTATGTTGCTGCTGTTGATTGTGAAATTTCCCCATGGTGGGATAAATAAAGTCTTTTCTTATCTAATCTAATCTTATCTTATCTTATCTTATCTTATCTTATCTTGTTGAAACTTTTACATTATTTTCTTTTACAACTGAGTCTCTGCTCATTTTCAAAAGGCTTTGATGAAGTCAACATTCACATATTAAAGTCCCATATCATACTAGTGCTACATGTTTTGCCAGTTGGTGACCAATAAAAACAGCTGTGTGATCCATTAATGGTTTGTACGCTTGGGAAAGTCAGCACTAGACCATTTTAACTGGCCTCTCCCACCATTTGCACAGTGAAACTCAGCATTTTCCATCCAGACAGAGGTTTATAGTCCCAGGATGTAAAACTGAGATGGACAACTCATATGAATATTTCTCAGAAAGCAGCTTAAAATGTATTTATTCAATTGGTTTTTGTATTTTTTCTGTACTGAAGTACTGATGTTGTTGGAGCACTGAGTGTTTTACTGTATTGTGTTTTATTGTCTTATTCTGTTGTGTTGGTCTGCTGTCTGCGGTTGGTGCCGTTTATAAAATGTGCATCATAATGAATGCCTTTTCTTAACTGTAGTCTACCTGCAGGGATAAATCAAGTCACCTTAACCTGACAAAAGTAGAAATTGATAAAATAGTTTTTTTTAAAAATCTGTAATTTGTAATTGTGGGCAAACTCTACAAAACAACATTAAAAACACATACTACTGAAGATGGCAAAGACACAAGATGGTTAAAGGTGAGACAAATGATTCTGAGTGGGTGCGTGGGAGATGGGGCAGGGGGAGCCGGATGAGCTCACCAGGGTTTTATGGGTGAGTCAGGGGGCAAGTATGCAGGGGATGCTCCCTGATTCATCCTGGTACTGGTTTGTGTCGAGGCCTGGGATCTGTCTTGCTCACCCCCTGTTTTACACTATCTGTGTTTGAGGGAGGAAAGGTTGGGTCAGGGTGGGTGTGTATGTGTGTGTGTGTGTGTGTGTGTGTGTGTGTGTGTGTGTGTGTGTGTGTGTGTGTGGGTGTCTCTATTTGTGAGATGGGACGAGTTAGTAATAGGAGGTGTGTGTGGAAGGGGGGGTGAGATGTGTGTGAAGAGTGTATATTTTGTGTGATGTAGACAGATCTGAGAAGTCCAAACTGAAGCAAAATCACCACAGCAGAGAAAAAAAAAAACAATTACTCCACAAGCTCCTGCCTTAATAAGTCACATGTGGTGGATTTTCATGAATACACACATACATTCACACAAGTGAGCAAGTATTCCACACTCCTAGTCAGCTGTAAATGATTTGCAGAGACCTTTTCCCTTCATTTCAGTCTGGTCAAGGTGATGGACTGATGGGGAAAATGTGTGAGGAATGCCATCAAGGCTTTTCTGTCTGTGCAGCTTGAACTTATTAGAAGGTTCTCAGAGATATGGTCAAACATATAAAATATCCCAAACAAAACATGGGATGGTGTTCACTGGAACTCTGCCAATTTATGAGACCTGTTATAAGAAATGAGGATAGCACTAAACAGCATGTGCGTTGTCAAATGTATGATTTAATACCATTTCTGTGATTCGATCTAAAGCTTTACTCCTTTCTAATGTGAAGAATTTGGAGGAGAAGGTAAACATGTATGTATGTTGTTGTATGTTTCAGCAAAGGCATCACTGGTCTACAATGTTTTAGAAATGATCTACTTCACAGATTAAGTGATCTAAATCTTACATACTATAATAAAATGAATGACAAGAACGCTTGTTAGCTGATGTTTTCAATGTAAATAATAAAATGTTGTTACACATATATATTGGTTTATGCACATTTATACAATAAATGTATGAATTTTCCATCAGAAAGAACCTGAAAATTGAATGTACTGTAATGTGCAGACAGTATTTTAAAGTAAATCTGGCAGCTCTGACACAAATATTCCTTTTGAGTACAAGGTTCAAGGTACCTTATTATCCCTTAGGGGCAAATTGCTATACAGCCAACAGTACACACATCAGCACAAACAGCAGATACAAATACAAAAACACCAATCACATACCATTCAGGAATCTAATAGCAGCAGGAATAGAAGAGTTCTTCTGTGTGTAGGTTTTGCACTGTGGTAGGGCGTCTGTGTGACCAGACTGAAGCAACATGAACTCAGACCAAGGAGGGGGGTTGGGGTCATTCAGAACTGACCGGGTCTGATTTAGACTTCTGATTTCATGCAGCCACCACAATATGCTTGCAAGCAATGCACCACTTCCCTCAATGTATCCTCAAAATCCCTTCCTATAATGTGCAATAATCCTTCAAATGTGAATTACGTACAATAAGTTGCACAATAATCTTCAGTTCTGCAATAATAATGCAATATTTAATCAATATTTATCAAAATATAAACACTCAAATTTTATATAGACATGGTTCATATGTATACGTACTGTTTTCATGAGTAATAAATACTGTTAATATGATTAATATCGTTCATTGATTATACATACTGTCACATACTGTTAATACTGTAAATTTACGTCTATTCATATTTTGTCCATTTTTATTTTTCATTATTTATTATTTATTTATTTTGCACTGATAACTTTCAAAATAATTAAACAATCTAAATGCTATTTCAGGGTATGAAACCATGACTTATTACCTACATCTTGCAGAAAACCCTATTCTATTTTCTTCAGTGGTCACAGAGAGATGGGGAAGTGTGTAAAGCATGTCAGAAGTCCCTTCCCTCCAAGTTTTGTAAGGAGACGTGTTGTCCGTTGTGTTCACGCCTTACAAGTACTAAGTTATTCATGGTGTTCATTGTCATTCAATGTGCTAAGTTGAGCGTTTACATTATTTTGTTTTAACCAAGAACCAAAATTTTTTTTTGTTGTTTTTAAAGGAAGAGTTCAGTGCAAGTATTATTGGTCATGATCATCTTGATGAAAACAAGAGAGAAAAAAGAAAAAGAAAACAGAAAACCAAACAGGAGAAAGAGCTCAATCCAGTCTTCCATGAGTTAATAATTTAATATCTGTCTTTAATCATTCATTTTCGCACCTTACCTATCTTTGCAAAACTCAGAAATCTGCTTTTTTTATGTAATTCATTATTCATTTCATTAGTTGAAAATGAAAAGAAACAAGCAAGAGATATTTTTGTGCAAGAACACCATGTATTTGTAAGGCGGGAACACAATGGACAACACATCTCCTTACAAAACTTGGAGGGAAAGGACTTCTGACATGTTTTACAAAGATCCCCATTTGTCTGTGACCACTGAAGCAAATCAAATGGGGTTTTCTGCAAGATGTAGGTAATAGGTTATAGTTTCAACCTGAAATTACATTTTGATTGATTCACTATTTTTAAGGTTATCATTGCAGAAAGTCTGATTGTAATTTTTTTTTTGTACATACGGTACTTAGCTCTATTTTTATGTTACTTCGTAAAATTGTAACATTTATATTCTATTTTCTTATCTTATTTTTAGTTTTTGTCATTTTATATCCACTCTATTCTTTTTTCTGTAGCACTGGCGTTTTATTAATTTTGTTGCCCTGACTGGAGTAGCACTCCTAATTTCATTGTACACACATGACAATAAAAGCTATTCAATTCAATTCAATTCAATTCTATTCTATTCTATTCTATTCTATTCTATGTGTGTGGGGTCATTTAAGGTCACACTTGCAATTCTGCTGCACATCTTCACAGTACCCTGTAGTCTGTTTTTCTTTTTGATGGTAAGAAGGCCATACCAACAGATTAAAGAGAAGGTAAGAACCGACTCAATAACACAAGAATAAAGTCTTCATAAAAGTCCTGTTAACATTAAAACTCTGGAGCTTCTGATAAAAGGATATGTGCTAAAGTGTGTTACTGCAAACAGCCAAGATATTTATACTGCTCTACAGTTTCAACTGTCCGATCATAAATCAGGACAGGAGAGGTGACAGTGGGTTAGTGCTGGGCGATACCATATTTTTATGATTCCATACGATACTGATTACTTTTTTGGCATATATATTTGATAATCAATACCGATACTTTAGGTGATTTTTTTTATTAAAATGTTGCACTTAGAAGACATCTCACATGACAAATACTGTCCATTTAACAGCTTTAATGTGCATAACCACTGGTGGCCAATTTTTAAGCAATTAAATACATTTAGAACTAGAAGCACTCGGAGAGCACAGACCTCCGCCAAGGCTGATCAGTGGCCCCCCCCCGTGGGCCCCCCCCATGCCAAGGAGGTTATGTTTTTGCCAGGGTTTGTTTGTTTGTTTGTCTGTCTGTCTGTTTGTCTGTCCGTTAGTGTGCAACATAACTCAAAAAGTTATGGACAGATTTTGATGAAATTTTCAGGGTTTGTTGGAAATGGGCCCCCCCGTGGGCCCCCCCACCCCCGATCACCACCAAAATTTAATGATTTCTTCCTTATCCCATTTCCAACAAACCCTGAAAATGTCATCAAAATCTGTCCCTAACTTTTTGAGTTATGTTGCACACTAACGGACAGACAAACAAACAGACAAACAAACCCTGGCAAAAACATAACCTCCTTGGCAGAGGTAAAAAACTTCTGCTGCTGGTATATTCATTACCATTGCTTCTCTACACAACCATCATCCAAAAAGCTAGTGAAATACATATTATATTTCTGATACTCTGTAAGATACTCTTACATAATCAGGAATCCTCAAAAATTACATCATTACACATACTGTAAATAGTGCACTGAAAAAACATCCATGTTACAACCTCAGACTGAACAAAAACCATATCAAACCTTGTGCATGCAAAACAATTAGACAAGCTTCCAAGCTTCCATGACCTGTGATCCTGTGATATATAGCCACAGGATCCTGCCTGAAGTAATTGTAATACACTTCACAAATTAGAATGATTAGAAGAATGATTGGATATTAGACCTTACTGTATTTCATATGGTAATGTTAAATGGTTTCCAATAGATATGATGTTACGTGATGTTGACTGATGCCTAAGATGAGCTTCTCTTACAATTACAAGATCAACTAAGTAGGCTCCATAGGTAAACACACAAATGAGTTTCAGTGACTTAAGTAGTGAGTAACAATCTTGTGGGGAAAAAAACACTACAAACGAGAAGCACTCGGAGAGCGCAGACCACCGCCAAGGCTGATCAGTGGCCCCCCCCGTGGGCCCCCCCACCCCCAATCACCACCAAAATTTAATCATTTCTTCCTTATCCCATTTCCAACAAACCCTGAAAATTTCATCAAAATCTGTCCCTAACTTTTTCAGTTATGTTGCACACTAACGGACAGACAAACAAACAAACCCTGGCAAAAACATAACCTCCTTGGCGGAGGTAAAAACACAAAAATAACAAATAATTAACATAAATATTAATGAAAATATAAAACATAAAACACAAATAACTAGAAGCACTCGGAGAGCGCAGACCTCCGCCAAGGCTGATCAGTGGCCCCCCCCACCCCCAATCACCACCAAAATTTAATCATTTCTTTCTTGTCCCATTTCCAACAAACCCTGAAAATTTCATCCAAATCTGTCCATAACTTTTTGAGTTATGTTGCACACTAACGGACAGACAAACAAACAAACAAACAAACAGACAAACAAACAAACCCTGGCAAAAACATAACCTCCTTGGCGGAGGTAAAAATAACATAATTTGAATGTATTCATTGAATACAATGAATTGGTCACAACTCCAAAGAGCTTTTTTTTTCTACAAGACCTTCACATTTTTATAACAAAACGAAGTTAGAAAAGAATAAAACTGTGTGGAATTCTGAGGGAACTGGGCTAATTTTCAGATGTTTTAAAAGGCTGCTCTCGTTGCTGCAGCATTGGTCAGATTTACCACAGATTACACTTTGCCATAGTTTTATCCACCGGTGAAAAGTACGCCCACACCACACTTCTCTTTCTCTCAGCCATGCTCTGCTTAAGGCGGCCTTACACTGTGCGAGTTTAGAGACGATTTCTCACTCGTGCGACTATTTCTGGGATCGGGCCCGATGTGCCTCTAATCGTGTGTCGTGCTTCGTGCAGTGTACATGGGGTAAAGAGAAGCGATTAGCACCTCACGACCACCTCACGACCAGCAATCGTGTGTTCTCAAGGAAAACGGAGCTGTTTGAAATCCTGCTCGCTCCTCGTGAGGGTATCGCACTGTCAAAGCAGTGCCACGAACCGATGTGCCTCAAATTCTCACACTGTGCATGTGTGAACACAGACGCGTACAGTAGCGTACAAGCTAACAGTAGCTGCCTATTGTCCTAGTGCAGTTTGACTGTTGCAGCTTACCTCTAGTTCCTGCTGTAGGATGACAGCCCATACTGTCCATGTCTGGACAATCAATTCCTGCACCAAACACATCGTTGTCTTTTCTTCTTTTTTGATTCCCTGCAGATAATGGCACATATTTCCAAAGCAGCTCGTTGGTTTTTGTTTAGCACTACCATTTCGTGACTCACACCTATACACAATCGCCTATGCACTTTTACGAATTCCTTGGTATTTTAATGTTGTATTTCAGGATACAACACTCGAACGTGTGGTGCGTCCTGTGGTGTATGGTCCTACAATGTGAGCAGTCAGGTCGCATACGAGCGTCGGTCCGTGCAGTGTGGGAACATGAATCGTGAGCCTGACTGTACGACTGATTCGCACAGTTTGAGATGGAGCTGCGTGCAACGATCGAAATAATTGCACAGTGTATGGCCGCCTTTACAGACCTGTGCAAGGGATGATTTGAGTCTCTGGACGATGTGAGTCACACATGTGTATGTGTGGCTCTCAGCTGTGAAAGAAACTGAAGGTAGGCATGTATAAATTCACTCTCAAAAACACTTCTGATCACTAGAAAGACACCCCTCGAAGGTAAAGTCTCTGTACTTTTACATAACTGGACTCATACAACAGTGATTTGTCCTAGCAAGGATGCTGTAGCAAGTCGTGAAAGATGGCCGACAGAGATAAATGCTTCTGTGCATGTGTGACTCACATCGTCCGGAGACTCAAATCATCCCTTGACAGCTGCAAACTGAACTGTTGCTCTGTTCAATTTTATGCTGCCGGGAGGCTTGAAGTAAGTTACCCTATAAGATTCAAATGTGACACTGGCACTTTTTTTCTACATTTATTGATTATTAATTTATTAATCAGTGAACTAATTTCAAACATATATATGCTCATCTTAGTGTCTTCACAACACAGTAGAAGTCCTCACCAGTGTTACGTCACACTTGAGTAGAAGTACAGGTATCCTACTGAAAACATTACTTTGGTAGAAGGTGAAGTCACCAACTGAAATGCTCCTCGAGTTAAAGTCTTTAAGCAGCGAGTATTTACTGAAATATCAGGTGATTTCATGTATAGAATGAATAGAACTATTGCAACAACACATCATCAGTAGGGTAAAACTAACCTGTCTCACAACAGTCGAATACATATATCAAGTAATCTACAATGAAATGTTCTCGAGTAATGAAAACAAAAGTACAAATAAATGTTAATAACAACCAAAGGCAGTCAGAATTTTGAATATTATAAAGTCTAGGATTTTGAAACATGGTACAGTAAAAGACGAACAGTCAAAAATATTTAAAATGATGCCTGCATCACACACTTCAAAAACAAAGTTTTAAAAACTAAACAGGAGGAGGCTAGTGCTGGTATTAGAAACATCAGAATTTTTGAAAAAAAAGAAAAAAAGAAAACTATTAAGCTTACATGCCACCTCAAAACATGGAGCTACATTACACTACATTGCTGACAGGTTGAGTGTGGACCATCGTTTCCACATTTGCATTACGCAGTTAAGCTCAATGACAAATCAGATCTTCCATCCCAACGGTGAAAACACCTAAATTCCTTTACTTTATTTTTTGTAACGAGTAACGATACTGTGCATTAAAATGTATTTGAGTACAAGTATGCAATTGAGTTAGGAAATGTAATGAAGTAAAAGTGAAAGTAAACAGAATAAAAAATACTCAGTAAAGTACAAATTCTCCCAAAACATACTGAGTACAGTAGTGAAGTTTTACTTTGTCACTATACAACACGGGTCCTCACCGTGGAGAATGAAGTGGAGATGGTCTGCACTGTCTTTGATGGTGATCTCTTTTCTTTTCTTTTTTGAAGCACACTGTAGCAGTAATAATGAAATTACCTGTTTTTTTTTCTGGGGGAGGAAGTGAGGCAGAACTTTTTCGTCCAATTTTCTGTTTACACACACACACACACACACCTATATAGGTGTATGTGTGTGTGTGTGTGTGTGCGCGCGTTTTTGCTTTTGCTTCTGTTATCTGCTGAAGGTTTGTGCTCTGACATCCCTGTTATGTGGATTCAATCTGAATTGAAATTTTTCTATTCAACTAAAAGTGGAGATAGTTCTACCATCACACAGACACACACTGTCCTACTGTGTGTGTATGTCGATGCATAAAAGTAATTTTTCACCTAATACAATAATGAAATATAATAATAAGAGCTGTCAAAATAAAACTATTTTCAGTTCAAGGAATTGTCAAACTACATTATCTTTTGCCTGACATTCATGATTGCTTATTGTTTGTCTTCTGAAAATTATTTTCATATTTCTGGAATGTGACAAGAATAACAAAAAGTGTATTTCCTACATTGTTCAAGCAAGGTTAACTTGAGATTTTAACACCACTTTTAATTTAATGGCAGTCACTGGCTGTCTGAAGGTTACAAAAAAATCACTGAACAAATTACAAAAATATATGTAAAGCAAAAACATTATTTAGGTTAGAAAATTAAAAACCCATCTGATTTGCAGCAGGTTGTGTCTTTCTCCAAAGGTTTCAAGTTAAGTTACTGCCAAATATGAAATTAAATAAAACATATTTTTCTGTAACAACATTTTATACTGATCTCAAGGACTTTCTTATGTTTTTGTCATTGAAGCCAGTTATTCTTATGTATGTCAAGTAATGGTATGAAAATGTCTGACTGGGTGTAGGCACAAAAATAACATGGTTAGTGTTAGAGAAAGGGTCAAGGGAAAGACTAAAATGTCCACAGTGGTCCACAGTGGACATCCACAAAGGTTGTAAGTCCTATAACTCCATCTCCTGCCTCCTCCTTCTATGGATTATCTCTATTTATCTGTTTAATCACATCATTTTACTAACATCACTTTATCTTTACTCCTGAGACCTAGGAAAGTAAAGGTTTTTGCTGTTCAACATTAAATATTGTTCTTGATTGGAAACAGCATAATGCAACAGTTTTTTAGATACATTATTTATTTATTTCTTAATGGAATATCCTTTGCAGTGGACAGCCCTTTTTTTTTTTTTTTTTTTTTTTTTTGTAAAGCCGTGAAACCCTTGTCCCCTACAGATGACAAAAATGCATCTCTGGGTCTCAGGAGATTATTCATGTAAGTGCGTCACAATGTACATAAACATGAGTGTTTTTCTTTTAATCAGTGTTTCATGAGTTCATGCTTGTTGCAAGACCAACTGAAGTTTTACTCCAAAGAGGGGCATTACACACAGATACAGGATCCTACAGAATGATATCACTTGCAATAATGACTTCTAACAAATTAAAAGTGATCTGTGTGATGGGACTCAGGATCCTAAATCTGACTAGCTTCTTTTGTGAAGACAACACTGCAAATGTACAATTTGTAAATGAAAATGTGTATAAGTTTGTGTACTTCATTTAGATATTGTCAAAATATGATATTCTATAAAGGCCTGAAATGATGCAAAAATACAGAGTTTCTGGTTGGATGAAAACAAAAGGTGAAAAGTCTCCAGAAACCAGAGAAAACAAAGGAAAAGCTACTTTGGTTGTAACTTTCCTATATCTTATAAAAGTGGAGAAAATTTGGATCAGATTGTGGATCACGATTTTTCCTCAAATGGTTGACTGATGATGCTTTGGCCAATCTTCTGAGCAGATGTTCTGAGGTAAAAACCACCCAACCCAGACCTTCTGCAGGATACAACTTCGTCCATGTGTAGTGCATCCAGGTGTGACCCACCATCTTGCATTTCTGGATGCTGCGACAGAGCTGAGGAGAATTTTGTTGTAAAAGTATGTTGCTGCAATGACAGTAAAGATTTATCTTAGAAGTTTCCATTCAAATTTACCACCATGATGTACTGAAAGTCCAAGGTTGAGCCATAGTTGAACCATAAGGTAACCCATTAACATAACTGTATGTGAGAAGGCCATAAATGTGAATTTTTTAATCCTCACTTCATTCAGTTCAGTTCAGTTTATTTAGAATATGCAAAAAAAAAAAAAAAAAAAAAAAATCCTACATTAGTGGCTAGAAATAAAACAGATTTCAAGAAAACAGCAAAACTTACAACATATAATGACTTGATTCAAAAAGGAGTGGGAGGAGATGTAAATTTGTTTAATCCTACCCTTTTTCCACAGAACAGACAATTATTTAGCTTGTGGGTGGTACGAAAAATTAATTCCCTTGGATCTTCTTGTAAATTAATTACAATTGTCATTTTTCACAAAAATACACAAACATGCAAACCTACACACCCATACAGACATACAAATAAATACATACATTTTTGAGGGTAGCACAAAATGAATAAACATCTAAATGAATAATTAAATAAATGGCACAGCCTGTCCTGCTGCTGTCCGCTCTTTCACCTCACTTCAGTAACTTCATCTGCTTCACCTCTCACCCTGCTGTCCCCAATCAGATGGACAAGCAGGACACATTCACCCACTTGTTGCCAGATTGTCTGTGGATTTCACCCGACTCTTGAACGATTCATCAACCTGCTACACATTCTTTGCCTTGTAAAGCCTTCTTCCAATTTAATACATATGTACATAACATCCATACAGGACATGCCGATTGATTGCATGTGCCAATGGTCCGTACTGGACGTGGCCAGTTCTGTCTGAGGTTCAGGGGGGCTCAGCTATGGAACAGATATATTCAAATCACACCTCAGTCTACCTCACTTATGCCATGTTTCCACTACGTGGTATCGGCTCGACTCAGCCTTTTTGCGTTTCCATTCCGAAAAAGGACCTGGAATCTGGTACCCGGTACTAGTTTTTTGGTATCACCTCCACCGAGATTCCAGGACTGTGGACCAGATACTAAAATGTGACGTGTAAACACTGCAGACCACTGATTGGTCAGAGAGTCCCGCTATTTTACAAAAAACAGATGCAGAAGTTTACAGTAAATATAGCGGTAGGTTAATCCACATGATAACAGCTCGCAAAACTACACCATGGTTTGTCGAGGAGGCTCAGATGTAAAAATTCAGCATGAGCTTGACGAGACAACACGCAACGAGCAAGTTTATCACTAACTCTCTGAACAGACGACACGGAAGTAACGCACCGCATCGCTATGACATCCAGGTTCTGTAAAGTCAGTAGTGTCCTGTGATGGAAACGGTCTCCAGGAATAGGACCTGGTACCTGAGTCGAGGCGAGCCAAGCCGAGTCGAGTCGAGTCGAGCCGGTTCCATGTAGTGGAAACGTGGCATTAGGCGGGTTAAGTTTAGGGCTTAGGACATATCTGATTCAACAAATTTAAATATTTCTAATACACACACTCTCCCACCTTTACACATACTCTTTTTCTTTTATTCTCTGTTTATATTTTTGTTGTACTTTGTAAATTATTGTTTTATTCCTATTGTCAGTCTTTAAGCAAATGCTGTAATGAGGTGAGATTAATTTTATGAGCCCCATGGGGTTTTCTGATCTCACCTGCACAATTTGTTTCTTTGTTTGTCCTAATGTTTGATTTGTTGTTGTGATAAATAAATAAATAAATAAATAAATAAATAAATAAATAAATAAATAAATAAATAAATATCTCTGAGAACCTGTTGCCGACCTTGTCTGTTTTTCTGACCACATCTCTTCCCCTCAGCCCTGGTACCCCGACCCACCTTACTGTTTGTGACCACAATTCTTGACTGTTGGATCTCCTGTGCCATCTGCCTGTGATTACGTGGAGGTTGCAGATCCGACACAGCCATCTATAGGTGAACCACAGACCCAGTGCTTCATTTGGCCTAGAGGTGGCGACGACGGCGGTCACAGTCAAGCCCCGTGTTTGAGTCCAGGTAGCGCGCCCAAGCAACATCCTGTTTTTGAACTCTCCTTGTGTCAAAGACTGTCAGCATACAGGGGTTGGACAAAATAATGGAAACACCTTCACCTCAAGATGATAATGCCCCAATCCATACAGCTAGAATTGTTAAAGAATGGCATGAGGAACATTCTAATGAAGTTGAGCATCTTGTATGGCCGGTACAGTCCCCAGACCTCAACATTATTAAGCATTTATGGTCAGTTTTAGAGATTCAAGTAAGACGTTGATTTCCACCGCCATCGTCTCTAAAAGAGTTGGAGGGTATTCTAACTGAAGAATGGCTTAAAATTCCTTTGGAAACAATTCACAAGTTGTATGAATCAATGCCTCAGAGAATTGAGGCTGTAATTGCCGCAAAAGGCGGACCTACACCATATTAAATTATATTTTGTTGATTTTTTAAGGTGTTTCCATTATTTTGTCCAACCCCTGTACATTCGTGCTGTTGTCTGCCTTCAAATGAAGAACTTTTCTTACTAGATCTACCTCTAAACTGCAGCTGGGCTGTGTTTGGGTCCTCCATTAACCATCACCCATTACAATAAAGTGAAAAAAAAAAAAAAAAAAAAATCCAAGTCATCATTACACAGCTCTTGTACAGGCTGGTGCCTCGTGTACACTCACAAACACACACATTTACCCACAGTGCTTCTGATGTGTATTCCATTAAACACACTAACAGTTGTGTATTGGCAGTCGTCTGTCTATGTAAATGCCCCTCCAGCCCCGAGGCCTGTCAACTCACCGTCTCTCACACTAACTCTGTGTGTGTGTGTGTGTGTGTGTGTGTGTGTGTGTGTAGGTGTGTAGGTGTGTGTGTATGTGTGTTTTGGAGCAGGATATTTAGAAGTCAAATGCAAATATCACAGGAAGTTCCCCCCCCCCCCCCTTTGGCGAGTGGACACCTGTGTAAACTGCCATGTCACTACATGTGCCACAGTGTGTGCAGACAGCCCAGACAGTCGCCTGTCAGGTGATGTTGATTCTGCGATAACTTCAAGCCTTTTACACACACTGACTTCAAGGCACATCTCCATGATATAAGCAGCTTTGCAGGGTTTAGCTCCGTTGAGACCTTCACTCTCCTGCCGGCAACCTTTCTGAATTTATCATCTCCAAAGGATGACAATAAATTCATGATGCTATTAGAATATTTTTAACTCTGAAGCTAAGGGCGTGGGGTTTTTCTAAGTCAGAGCACTTTAAAAACCAAAGCATTTAAAAGTGTTTGATAAATCACAAGTAAGAATAACAAGACATGACAGTGAAATGACAGGTGGATGTAGAAGTAAATATCAATCAATCAATCAATCAATCAATCAATCAAATTTAGTAAAAAACAACAACCCCACCCAGGGATCTCAGTATTGAATGCATTGAATACAAATCTGGATTGGCCATGAAATAGTTTAATCTAGCTGCCATGAAAACATCTTTGTTCACTGTGCACTGTGGTTTTTAAACAGGGGTTAAAAATTCTCCAAATTCAGTGGTTGGTTCAGATCTCATGTTTTTTTTTGTCAATTTGTTTTATTTTTGTTGGGATGAATAGTGAATTTGAAAAAAACAGGGACTGAGATTTCTGAATTTTATGAGGACATCTACAGTTTGGAATAACAAGGAAACTTGAGAACACTGTGAAAGAAGACGATGTTCATATATAAATTTCACACAAATTACCTGAGTAAAATAAATACATCTTTAAAAAATCGTAAGACTAGTCGTGCAGCTGGAGGATTGTTAACATTTACATCCTCAAAATATTCCAGTTTTTGCCATTATACCAAAAAAAGGCATAAATCCTAAGAAGTTGTTTACATCAGCGCTTCTCAACTGTAATCCACATTTTTCCATAACCACTGAGTTTTGACCAACTTTTATAATATAATATAATATAATATAATATAATATAATATAATATAATATAATATAACACATCAGCCCTGCGATGAACTGGTGAAATGTCCAGGGTGTACCCCGCCTTCGTCCGTAAGTAGCTGGGATAGGCTCCAAGTGACCTCCGTGACCCTAGTGAGGATAAAGCGGGTTCAGAAAATGAATGAATAATATAATATAATATAATATAATATAATATAATATAATATAATATAATATAACATAATATAATATAATATAATATAATATAATATAATATAATATAATATAATTTAATATAATATAATTCAAACCAACAAAACATATTTGTCCAAAATGGGCTTGAAAACACAAGTTCAATTTTATTGTGAGCTTTTGAATAACAAAAATTACACCCAATTTCACCACTGTATTCAGAGCACAGTGATAATAAAGTGTGAGTGAACACCATGACTGCATGAATGAGTACAAAAAGAATACTAACAAAAATACCTGTTTTCACTTGATACACATTGTTAAGTGAATAGAGTGTATTTGGTTCAGTTTTGGTGTTTTAGTTCTCTCATCACACACTTGGATTTTAGTTTTATAGAATTTTTTTTTTTTTTAGAGTATGTAAATCCATATTTAACACACTTGGGATCATATTTGTGAAACATCATGTCCATAATCAGCAATGCTGAAGTTTGTCATTATCTTTCTGTCAAATGTCTATTTTACCACAGAAACAGCTCCTGCATGTCAACATGTTTGTTGAAATGAAAGGCAAACATCAGAAAGCCTTTAATGTAATAAAAAGAAATAAAATAGTTTTTTTTACCCTCGGCCTCACGGTGTTATCATCAAGTGGTCGTCCGTCCGTCTGTCTGCCCATGTATGTAGTTCTCAACTTCGGGGGGCAGCAGATAGTCAACAACAATAAGGTGAGGGGAGCACACTTTCACTGTCTCACAGCTTTATCGAAACGTCCTCCACATTCATGTCTAGGGCTGGGTAAAAAAAAAATTGATCTTAGATCAATTTTATTTTAATTTTGCATAATCGAGTAATAGTGGATGAGATCAATTTTTTAGAGCAGGATCGTGAATACTTGACCTGACTGCCAGCGTGGAGACATGACTAACTCCATCTCGAGAGCCCCTGGGGGAGACGGGGTGTCTCGGTCTCGCTCGCAATGGTTCTGGTGGAGGAAGGGTGGGGAAAACACGTCCACAGGAGGTCCTCCCAGCCTCAAACTCGAACCCGTCAGGACCATCTGGTCAGCGGAGGCTCTCCGAGGTGGGTCACAGAAGTCGGTCATTCTAGGAAAGTTATACACATGAAATCCACACTCAGCAATAGGTGATACTATCAGTTACTGTGGAGTTAGAGGAACAGTAAAGAGACATAACGCATCGCTATCCCCACCTGTTCCAACAATCACGGATCGCTATCCCCCCTGCTCCGACCGACAATCCATAATGCAACCTGCTTATGGGTCGTGTTTACAAGACCAATGCAAATGCAGCTGTGTGTGTGTCATGATTAAACATGGGTGGTTTTTGACGGATGCAGATGTTCCACTGAACACATTAAAACCTACATTGGTTCAAGTCACTGGACTCACACTTATCTACATTTTTTGTAAAAACAAACCATCATATACGTATTAGTTTAAAAACTTTACAACAGACCAAAGACAGGGGTGGTTTAGACCTTCCCTACTTTGGTCAATATTTCTTAGCCAATAAGATGCAGTATATCTCCAAATGGCTCAAATCTAGTTATTTAGATGAACCTTAAAGGTCAGAATCAAAAACCAACTAATATGATCTTTCATAATGTTATAAAGTAGTTGTGTTTCTAAACCTGGGGACTTTCCTTTGGAGGGTCCACTGTCACCAAAGAGGATCTTGGTTTTAGTCCACCTGACTGTAAACATAGCCTGCGTGTTACAACCTTCAGTAAAACCCACAAATAAGACTTCTATTCTGAATGTGCTTTTCAAATGTCCAAAGAAAATCAGACCAATATCAGCAGATTTCTTAATCAGAAAATACTCCAAATACTCCAGAAAAGCCAAATGGAATGTGTTTTTTACATGATGCATCTCATATACTGACTAATAGTGAATATTAGAGTGCATGCAAAAAGAACAAAAAAATTGATGTGAGAATCAGCCAGGGCTTTAACGCTTTAAACAACACCTGGAAGAGCTTGGGAATCACACTTGGCCCAAAGCTCAAAATCCTTTGAATGTGGTGTGCTATCAGTACTATTATATGGCTCCTCCACCTGGGCCCTGAAAGAACAACAACCTTAGCGTTGGAAAGATTTGCCAATGTGCCTGTCTTTGGAGAATTCTGAAAGTGACATGGCAAGACCATGTTTCAAAGAAGGAAATAAGGTTCCAGAACGACTGCCCTCTGCTCTGCACAAGACTGTTTCTCAGCCGGATGCACTCTCTTGGTCATGTTGCATGGATGGACATATCCCGTCTCCCAAGACATGTATTGAAATTACTACTACCCACCCATGGATATTGTGGTGTAGGTCAGACTCATATCAACATCATACAGACCCTCGGAGAGGACGTCCAAAAACTCCTGGGAGAAGGCTGTGACGTCCACACGGCCTGTCTAGCTGCCCAAGTCAGAAAAGCCTGGAGGTCAGTCCTAAACGCCTTCAGGGAAAGCGAGCAGGCAGACTCACGCCAGTGATGAAGACCTCACCAAAGAAGACAAAGAAGAATAATGTATGTACACATACATAATGAAATAATTCTCACTCCTAAAACATTACATCTGCTTCTTGCTCATGACCCCTTGGCATATATCCCTATAGCATCAACATTCCACATGCAGTGTTCCTACATGTGGACTGTGGAATAAAGTCAGTGTAAATCCATACACATCAGAATATGTTGACCTGACCCAGGTAATAGCATTAAGTAGCAAAACTCTGAGTAGGAGGTGCTTGTAGTGGTTATGGCAGAACACCAAAGTTTGCAGATTTCCACACAGGAGACCAGGGTTTGTGTCCTGTTTCGTGGTGTATGTATTTGTGTGTATTCACTCTTTGTCTCTCATTTTCTTATACTATCCCTTTCCCAAATCTCATTCTTTCCAGTCTGACCAAGTTGTTGGAGTTTCAAAATAAACCCCTTCCTTCTGCAGCTGTCTCCTCTCAGTCCCAATCAATAGACTAAATATAAACATAAATTAACGCAATTATTAACACACCTGACAAAGAAACTTTTGGATATAAAAGTATCCTTCTTTTCGATGGTCGGCAGAGTTCTCTCCTCACCCCCAGACTGTCCTTGGTTGCTGTGTGAGCTCTTATCTGTGCAAAAAAGGCCTTGAAATAAACAAAGCATGTCTTCTTTGGAGCACCTCGTCTCAGAGTGGCAACTCTCTGTGTTAAAATCCCACAATGACTTGAGTAACTTCATCTTCCAGTTGCATTGGAAACATTGTAAAGATGTGGGTGTTGGAGCTCCAAGACTTCAAGAACTCTGACTGTGTGAAGACTGTGGGCATCTGTAGCTCAGTTTCACAACCATCACATCCATCTCATCTCCACCATTTGACAGAAAAATTTCAGGCACTAAACATCTAGAATGACAGAGGTGCTGAGATTAAAAAAAAAAAGAAGAAAGAAAGAAAGAAAGAAAGAAACAAGAGAAAAGTTCTCTCTAAAAGGGGTCTTTCTTCCTCTGAGTTAATGATATCTGCCCTGACCTCTGCTGACCTCTGGTTTAAGCGACAGAGTGGACGTTGGTGTTCATACAGAAAGGAGCAGTGTGTGCATTTGTGAGAAACTTAGAAAAGGAGGAAAAGGGGAGGGAGAAAGAGCATGTGGTTCTATGAGTCTCTGCTGTCCTTTTGCCCCTTAGGGTATTAGTCTTGTTGCTCTAAGTCTTTTAAATCAAAGACAGGACAAAACTATCATCTTCAAAAGACACAGTGACCCTCTCACTACCTTGAAAAGTTCCAAGAGTTGCTTCGTCTTTACCTCGCTCTAGTCAAAAGAGTAAACATTCCCTTAGGATGCAGTGAAATCCTTGAGTCCAAACAGATAAAACACAACACAACATGAGGCAGCAAACATAAAAGTACTGATACTAAAAGACAGTCAGCTGTTGCAGTACATGTGCAGATTGTGGGCACCTTCTGTCGAAAGACCGAGGCTGCGTTCTGGCTTGTTACCCCCCGTGTCATGTGATATCTGCTCAGGTTTGTTTCACCCACATAGACAGAACAAGGGAACATGATGGAGAGGTGAACAGCAAGATTGATAACCACGATCTTCTCGGACTATGAATCATCTGCCATCGTCACTGTTGCCAAAACAGTGCGACTGCTGCTTCAGCCCTTTAAAATGTCACTGCTAATGATGTGGGTTACGCTGCTAATGTAACTAATGTGTTGTTCTCGGGGGGTTTGATTCCTCCTTAGGTCAAAAATGAGGCCTGGAAAAACATGGGCAGCAGCTGCTATTGGGGTTAGGATTTAGTAGAGGACAAAATAATGGAGGATATAATTAAATCTGAACAATTGTGATTGTCTTTAGCAGTTTAACTTTTTAACACCCACCAGGTCACTGACGACCCATTTTAGAGTTAAGATTGGGGTTAGGTTACATTTGAGCCATGTTAAAGTGGTGTATTTTAAGTTGTGTTTCAGCCACATGTTAACCACAGATATGGTCCACTGTCAAATGGAGTCTACTACAGATGTACAGGTGGTTAAATTCTTCAGTTATTAACCTAAACCAGTGTCCGGGCTGCTTGAAAAATAGGGGATGTTAAAAGGTTAATATAATCCAAACATTCTATTTAGAACTAGAAGCACCCGGAGAGCGCAGACCTCCGCCAAGGCTGATCAGTGGCCCCCCCATGCGAAGGAGGTTATGTTTTTGCCAGGGTTTGTTTGTCTGTCTGTCTGTCTGTCTGTTTGTCTGTCCGTTAGTGTGCAACATAACTCAAAAAGTTATGGACAGATTTTGATGAAATTTTCTGGTCTGCGCCCCCCCATGGGCCCCCCCACCCCCGATCACCACCAAAATTTAATCATTTCTTCCTTATCCCATTTCCAACAAACCCTGAAAATTTCATCAAAATCTGTCCATAACTTTTTGAGTTATGTTGCACACTAACGGACAGACAAACAAACAAACCCTGGCAAAAACATAACCTCCTTGGCGGAGGTAATTATGGGAGGTAATATATAGCTCCTCTAAGAAACTGAATGTATGATGTGAAAGGTGGGCTTGTGATTTATACCCTTCTTAGAGCTCATTACAGCGGTCAAGCATCTCTCAGCTCATAGTTTTGGTGAATTCAACAACTGTGATGCCGTTGCTTGGCTACTCAACTTAAGTTGCCCTTTTTAATGCTAGGCTGAACATCTATAACAAATTAAAGCAGACAAATAATGAACTGATAACTGAAACACACTGACCTCTAGCATTGCAGATTAGTATTAAGGAAACATTTTTGCATAACTAGGTCTTTAACTTAACTAAGGAGACGTTTGTTAACTTATGAATAGCTCAGAAGATGAGCAATATAACAAACAGAACACTGAGAGTTCCCAAACACACATGTAAATGTCAACCCGACTTGTGCTCATTGTCATACACAGACCCTTCTATGGCAGACTCCCTTCAGTTCTAAGGTTTAGAAAATCCAAGTCAATGTTTCAGATTATGAAAGGATGGTGTTCAGTTAGTAGTAGAATTTCTGACAGGGTAAATCATGCAACATCTTTGCCAAGTTTTTTCGGTATTAAACCCTTAAATTTGTATGTTTAAACAACTAAAGCAATTTTCTTATGGTTTGCATAAGGTGATGGTTTAGTAAACACATTATGAGTCTTTTTTTTATCACATCTTTGTGAACTTTCTTTCTTCATATCTTTATGTATTAAATGACGTCATTACATTAACTATCTCTAACAAATGCTACCAATGCCTAAACCTCACCCTACTAATACATTTATATTATTACATACTACATGTAATAAGAATTTTGTTTACAGTCCATTGAAAAGCCACATGAGCCACATCGATTGACAATAGTTGCTATGAGGCATATTTTTGGTTTAACCCTCTGGTATCCCATCCAGCAAGGCCCTTACTAAGCACCAAGTGTGCCATTTTCGCACACTTGTGGAATAATGTCAAAAAAAATTTCATACAGTTTGTTTTTAATTCTTTTACACTTTTTTCTATTTCATCAACTTGAACCATAAATAAAAATACCAAATATTCAATAATTGTCATATTTTTTAACCCTTTAAATGCTGTGTTTGTAATGTAAACAGATTTTTTTTTTTTGGATGCAAAAAACGCAAAAAAATATTATTTTTTCAGTATACTACATAAAAAGTGGATCACATATTATTTGATTTTTTTCATCCTGGCATATGTCAATGATAAACTCCAACATCGGTTAAATTTGCATTATTATTTTTGGTGCTAGGTCAGATGTTCCAAAATACTAGCATCTGTCACCAAGCAAAGTAAAATGCACACCTATAAATCAAACTATTAAATATTATATATTGATTTATTTTTCTGCTCTAATTTGATTTCATTTTTGTAAATCAAGGTCAGTCCTAATCATACATATCAAATGGAAGAAATAGTGCGTTTTAGGCACTTGGGAGACAGATGCTAGTCTGGTAATTTTCTTTTGTTTACAATGTGCAAAGTTGAGTTGGTGGCCAGAATTTTAAAGATAATGCACAAATGAACAACTTTTGAATTCTAACCTTATTTAAATTGTGAAAAATAATGTGAAGTTTTTTAACACAATGTGCAAAGTGTGCCTAAAAGGCACACCCAGATACCGGAGGGTTAATATAATTGACGTTCAGATTTACAGAAACTTCCAATGGTAACATTTAATTCTGGAAACTGAGCTGCAGAAACACAACTCATACCTTGAATAAAGACTGTGTGACTGTTGGAAACTGGCAGCCATGGCAATATCATCATCATGAGGTGATAAATATAACTGATGCATCTTATTCTGTTCCTCACAAGTTGGCAAAAAAAAAAAAAAAAAAAAAAGATCTTAAATCCTACACATACAAAGGTTAAACTAACAGATTTATCCCACTAATAGGTGATAACATGAGAAAGTTTACAACTTTCTTATCTAAATGATTCAATTACTGTGCTTTTTCCAAACTAACACCCTCATATCAGGGAGTCTGATGATGAGGAAACAATCGAGTGAGCAGCCATGCCTCCTCGTTGCACACATTAATGCTTGGCTACACTCTGGAACAGTGATTCACAAAAAAAAAAAAAAAAAAGAAGAGGAAGAAGAAGAAGAAGAGGTTCGAGATCTCCTTACTTGTTCCAATATAGACCACGACCAATCAACAGAGCCAGAAGACATCCTGTTGGTGTTATTCCCTCAGGTAATCCCATGCTCACTAGTGCATGGCCAGGCAAGCACACCACCGTGAAAAACACAGCAACTCTGCTCTGCTTCTCAAAGGTCTGCCTTTAGACTGTGCATCACTTTAGATATGGTTTTGGTTGAATTGTAAGAAAAGGCAAATGTCTTCAATTCTATGTATTTGTTTCATCTCATGAGGACATCTTTCCGATTGCTGAGGACAGGGCATTGAAGGTGGAGTTGCACATAAGCCAGTGTATGGTTGTTTGTACATGTTAGGCCCCATTCTTGTAGGATTAGTTGTTACCTGTGGACCTCTGGCACTCTGTAGTGATTGTGGAGGCTGTCATAAGTGAATCTACCAAGTATAGATTCCACTACTAAATACCTACTCTATTTCACCAAACACACAAGTATTCTGATAATGTTAGTCACATGCAAATCAAAATCTCTATTGTCTATTTCCCAGTCAAGAATTCTGGAGTCTGTGTGGTAAATTTCCAGTGTTTTCAGTGTTTTAGGTGTGAATCATAACATAGCATGAAGTCCCATTAATAGAACCCATGAAATCTAATCCTTCAGATAAAAGCTGATGTAATAATGTTAGACTGAAATTGGAATAAGACAACAGTCAGTTAAATGTCCTGTGTTATCCCTGCTCTCCCCCCAAAATTTTGATACCAAAAACCATTAGCTGTGTCGAAAATGTTTCGCTCTATTAGAAGTCATCTTACAAGACTTTTGAACCTCAACAATCTTGCAAGGACCTTCAGCCCCTTTTTCTTCCAGAGGACATGTCTTATCCACAAGCGATAATGCATCAAGTCACCTTCAACGCTCACTCTCAGAACTGCATCATCGTCTCAACAGCTGATTTCTGCCACCGACGTAGTGGTGAGACTCCTCTGTTCCATCCTTGGGGACTTGTTGATGGTCTTCTACCCCTTCAGGTGCTTGGTTCTGTGACTGTCCATTCCCATTGTTAGTTGTTGTTGTTGTGTGATGCATTTACTAAAGGTTTGTGTGTGTAAAAACATGCACAAACTTGACTGCACATGCAAAAACATGTTGAGGCTTATCTACAGGACGTACTGAGGGTTGTGCCTCTCAAATGGGAAAAATAGCTCACACAACCCATTTAGTGTGTTTGCCTTGATGAATGTGCAGTATGGCTTTTTCTGCCAGAACACGCAAAATTATTGGGAGGTTTAGATGCAAATATTTATTTAGCGTGCACAATGTGATTTACCAAACCTGAAACTGATTGCAGTGGCTGATTTTGCGTCTATATGTAGCGTGTCTGAAAGGCAGGTTTTAACTGGCACAGCTTCGCGCAAAACTGGCTGCAGTTGTGGCGAGGAGGCGGCATCATAGGCACAAACAAGGGCAACGCAAAGAACCGATCTGTTTTGATCACGTCAACATTTATGGAACAACGAAAGACAAAAAAATAATTTGAGACATATGGCCCCCCACTTTATGGGCCTGCCCCCATGCCCGGTTCCACCAGTGGCACATCACCATAAGGCCAGGACCCGATTTCTGAGAGGCATCTGGTGTGTGCACGCACAGGGAAGCCTGAACAGAACAGGTTCTAGTGCTGCGCACACACACACACACACACACACACACACACACACACACACACACACACACACAAACAGCACTCTCCATGGTGTTGTGACTGGACTCCTGGTCCAGCTATATAAGCACTGATGTGGAGGGTTTTCTCTCATGCCCACAGGGTTAAAAGTTTTCATTCACCATACAGAGCGACATAGAGAGAGAAGGTATTTATTTCACTAATAACACACTTCACCACTGATAAACAACAACAGAGAAATACCTATTCACCCCTCTGTGTGGAAAAAGAGCAACTTCATATTCATTAGCGCAGTCGTATCCCAAAGCAGTTTTTACACTGTCTCCTTGACAACAACCAGTAGCGCATGCAAAATCCTCATTTAAGTAGGGCGGTCTCCAAGACTTTGCTCCTGTTGTCATTTACGCAGACAATCTTTGTTGATGACCTGTGACATGCAAATCAATAGCACATGCATTTTTTGGCACGAGCAAACACATATGCGCCCATTATTTGCATTATTTGCAATCTTAGTAAATCAGGCCCTAAGAGATAAACACTCAAATGGAATAAATCTGAACATGAAACTTACTGTATTTAGTAAATAAATCTGTAAATGAACATCAGACTCTTTGAGCCATTATTTTCTTGAAAGTAAGAGTTCAGGGACTCAATAAATCATTCACTATCTGCACCAACTTCTGCAGATACTGATAACTGACAAAACATCCTACTGGCACTGATGAAAGACATGCATGACAGCGCTGAGTAAGAAATATTTTTATATGTTCAAACTAAGTCAACTGTTTCCTGTAAGTGGGACCTATTAATTGTCTTCCTTACCATCAGATCTAGGGGATAAGGTCAGTACATTCAAGTAAAACACAGAGTTTTTTGTTCCGTTTGAGTGCACTGCACAAAACACAGATGTGGAGGGAGTCATTTCTAAATCAGCAAAGTCCCTGGGTTATACCAGTCCTGTGCGAATAGGGCTTTAGAAAGATACACTGATCTAAACAGACAAACCATTGCCAAGGTTGGCATCTGCCACTGAAGCTTATTCACTGAAATTTAGCTCACAAAACTCTCTGATGCATACAGCAGCTTTTGTTTTGGCTTGATAAACCACAATAGAAAGGCAAAACAAATGCATGCCCAAAGCAATCAGCCTGTGAGGACAGAAGTATCCAGTAGTTATTAGCTTAATGCGCTAACAGAGTCCTCAGCGCTCTCCGTTTCAGTTTAACCGGTGTGTGTGAGGGGCTCACTTCGCAGGTGAATCAGTCTCAAGTGAGTACGAGCTGGATGGTTTACTCAGGGTGTCGAGTCTCCTGGGAACGAAGGGATAGGATGTCAGCTGCTGCTTCCTGCTTTAGCCAGTAACAGGAACTGGCTGCGATCCAATGTGTTTCTGTGTGTTTGTGTGTGTTGTCAGACACAAGACTGGGCAACAAGCCCAGGTGCAGCAGAGCCCAGGTGTTCCTCTATGAAGAACACAATGAGTGTGTGCAAACAGGGAAGGACAGACAGGCAAATGGAGAGGGATTGGTATCAGAGAGCACACCTGTTGAGCACCTGCCCCGTACGCTCACGAAACACACCGATTATGGATGCAACGGCTCAGAACACATGCACACATGCAAAAACCACAACTTGCACATCGCATTTCTTGTAAATCACAAGTATTTGTGATAGTTTGTGCTACAAGAAAGTCAGAGAGTAGACTTCCTCTCAACTTTTCTCCCTGCCCTCACTTGCCTTTCTCCACTCTCCTGCTGAGTTCTTCAGTCTCTGTGTCATTAGGCAGCGCATCAGGGATTAAGAAGGCGATGGGAGGATGTGATTCGCAGCAGCAATCCACTAAGTCTGGCATTACTACACACCTCACAAAGCACGGGGGAGTTTCTAATCCACCGCGCGGCACAATCCTGCTAAATGCATTCATATCAGAGACACGGGCAACAGAGGTCGTCCGTGAATTAAACACCAGAGCATTACTGTCAAGTTCAGCGCTGATGCACCCATGTTTGCTTTATATATGTATATTCTCCCAACTAGTTGTATAGAAGATGCAGAATTCACAGAAGTGCCAGGATTATTTTTATAGTTTGACAATTTGATTAGTTTTTATTTTTGGTTGGTTTTCAATATCAGTTATGTTTCAATTTTACAAATGGATTACTTCTAGTTTTGTTTTTACTTTGAGGAATCCACTAGTTTTCTAGAGTTTTTAAATAGTTTTTGCTAAAAGATAAAAAAAAAAAAAAAAGGTATTTAATGATATGAAAAACCTTTAGTTACGGAACCAAATGTACGAATGACAAATGTACACTACAAACAAAAAGTTAAAGATATTTTTAATTTTTGGGCTTTTTTTTCAGTTGGGATTCTTGCACAGCACTTTTTACTTTTTTGTGTGTGAATTGAATTGAAACACATTTGTTTAATGACCAGACATAGTTTTATTTACAAATGGCAAAAATGACAAAAAAAGGCAAACAAAAAAAAGAAATATTCTTACCTTTTTGTTTGTAGCGTATGATGATCAAATAAGACTGATAAAAGCACTGTTTATTAATACTAGGGCATTGTACCCGTGGTGCCATTGTACAATAGCATGAGAGGCTAAAATTGCTCAGCATACCTCACAACATTTGAATACGGACATGAAATTGTGCCTTGTAGATAGTCAGGTAATGTTTCTATTCATTTGGCAAGTTTGGCGGCGATCGGGCCTGTGAAGGTCTGTGGTGAGCAGGGACTCGGTCCAAGGTGAGCTGGAACGTGGTCCGAGGTGAGCTGGGATCCAGTCTGTAGTGAGCAGGGACTCGGTTCGAGGTGAGCAGGGACCTGGTCCGAGGTGAGCTGGGAGCCGGTCTGTGGTGAGCTGGGACCATGTTAAAATCGCCCAGCATACCTGACAACATTTGAATACGGACATAAAAGTGTGCCTAGTAGATAGCCGGGTTATGTTTGTATTCATTTGGCGAGTTTGGCAGCGATCGGGCCTGTGAAGGCTGAGGAAAACCCGTACAAACGCCCTCCTGTGCTGCAACATCAGGACATTGATCGGACACACGCGTCGGACAAACATGCGCCCGACACAGAACATCCATTAGAGTAGGATTATTATTACTATTTATTAATTTATTGCTCTTTTTAAAAGAAAACTAAACCTCAGTCAAAGTCCTTCACATTGGACATTTTGGGATGATTAGTAATGGTTACAAGGGGGAAACAAGAGTAAATGTGGTTAAAATCATCAAATGTTATTTTCATCAGCTTCATCCAACTTTGTATACAAAAGAATGGGGAGATTCTCACAATGTTGTCAAACACATACAATTATTTCTGTTGATTATGTAATATTATGTAATATTTTTCACAGGCCTACTTGCATCTTCAGCTTTTATGGCAGTACATCCATGCAAATTGGTGAATATCACCATCTCCAGTTTCCTGTTTATGCACCAGTATGAACCCATATATTTTTATGCAAACTTTAGATGCAGAGAGAGAATATGCAGCAAAGTAGCAAAACAATGAGTGAGGGTAGAAAAGGCAGTAGGTGAGCAGAAGAGTAGAGAGACGGAGGGAGGAGACATTATGTGTGAGCCTTGCAGTCGTACTTTGTGACATGCATCATCAGTCCTCACTATATCTCCCTAATGGGAGCACAGCAGTACGTGTTTGTGTGCATGTGTGTGTGAGAGGGAACTGTGAGCTTCACTGTCAGTGACTTGCAGAGAGACGGTGTGTTAGTGTGTGTGTGTGTGTATGTGACTGTGTGTGTTTGCGTGATCGAGATAGGGACTAAATGAGCTCCTGGTGGGACTGACCCTCCTCACTTCTCACCGGTCCGTCAGAGAGACTGAGCGCTCCACTGGAGCATGGCCGCAAGCGCCGCTCTGAATACTGAAAATATGGACACACTCAAAAAGAAAAGACGAACACACTCCAAAAGGGAGACGATGCTGCGCTCAAACACACTCCAGCACACACACGCACGCACGCACAAAAACCAATGAAAAATGTAGAGACTAAACAGAAAATAGTCTAAGGTCAGTGTGCACTTATGTTCACATGATGTCATGATACACAGAGAGAATGTGACAGAACGCATGTGTTTGTTTATGTCAAAAGTAAGAGTTATTAAAACTGTTCTTTTTAATTCTACATTTTATTTTATATCTGACAGACCCATTTTATATAAAGTGGTGTAGAAACTTGTGCAAACTAAGGCTACAAAGTAAAAAAAAAAAAAAAAAACAGTGTCAGTTTAGCTCTTAGAGAGTTGAATTTAACTCTGTTTCAGATTACATTTGGTCCCACTCAAAATTAGAGTAAAATTTACTCTATGGCCAGTGTCAAATTTTCAGAGTTAATTCTATTCAATTCAGTGTTAAAATTAACAATGAAACATGTAAAAATATTCAACACTGTGGTGTTTTCACACTGTTGGAGAAATATGATTTATTTTTACTCCAAATATAGTTTAAAAATGACTATAATGTGTTCATATTCATTTCTCTGCAGTGTTATTTTTTTCATCAGTTCACCCCCTGTGCTAATATCGAAACATATAGAATTGCAGGGGTTCCCGAGGTGGGGTTGTGAGATGATTTTCAGAAATGTCCTGCAACAGTTCTTAGGGGGGTGTTGATAAATTAAATGTATGAACATTATACTTTCAATTTGAAGGGGGGAAAATGCTCTATGGGTATCAATCACCCCAGTAGTTGATTTTACGTTGATAAAGGAAAGTCTTCCCCACTTGCAATAAATTTATGATTTTAAAGTGACAATCAGGTAAGGCATTGTTCTGCCTACAGGTTTGACTAATGGTGTCACATTAATAAAAAAACAAAACAAAACAAAAACATAAAAAGGCCAATAAACGTTGTAAAACAGAAATATTAACCTAAATAAACAATAACATAAACCCCCCTCTTGAACCCCTGCACATAAAATAGAGCACATTAAGTATAATGTCCAGTACCCACATTGCAATGTGGCAGACTGGCACTAATCATCACTCTGTAGAGTTGAATTTTACACTGCATCTGTACTGTTAGAGCTGGTTTACTCTCCATAGAGCTGTAAATACTCTATCTAGGTTAAAAAAGCTTGACTCTGAAATATTTACACTGCATTTTTTACTGCGTATTTACATTAAGTTTTTTTTTTTTTTTTTATGTAGCTTTTGTGTCTGAAAACTTTTTCTTTTGCTGAGTCTTTCAAAAATGGCTGCACTTTGCCCTAACGGCGAGAAACGACAGGGACATTTGTCTATTTTTAGTCTTTTGATTTGAACTGAGAGAGCTGCAGAAGGAAGAGGTGTGCAGCGCTGAATACTGAAAATATGGACACACTCCGAAAGAGGGGTTGCTGCACTCGAACACACTCCAGCATGCACACACACACACACACACACACACACACACACACACACACACACACACAAACACGGAAAATGTAGAAACTAAACAGAAAATAGTCTAAGGTCAGTGTGCACTTATGTTCACATGATGTCGTGATACACAGAGAGAATGTGACAGAACGCATGTGTTTGTTTATGTCAAACAGCAAATACCATGGAGGCTGAACGTAAGCCAAACGTAGCACACTCGGAGTGTGTATGAGTAGTCATAATTATGATTCATGTCTCCGTAAACTGCCGAACATATATGGGAACGCTCCTGACTGCCTAAAGTGTGGGAAAGTGCATCAGCATTACATACAGTATGAGTGTGTGCTAGTGCATACGCAAGTTTAGGCGTACATGTAATTACTCTTGTTGACGTCGCTCACATGACTAATGAGTGGGATTTGGGCGAGTAGCATCCAGCTCATTTGTCACAGGACGGTAGGTAAAGCTTCAGTGCGTTCAACTCCTGTGGAACACCGGTAAGGTCACACTGAACGCAATGACTTTTCTACTGATTAGTTTTCCATTTGACTTCATGTGCAGCAAAACACAGACATATGTCACATGATGTACATTGTTACTGGTGCCCCTTTTTTGTCACTGTCAAACCAATTTAAGGTGAAACATATGCATCTTCTTTGCTGTTTGACCTCATACAACATGTGATCAGGGTGAACGTCCTCACAGTTCATTCTGCTCTTATCTCAGAACACCATGACATGACATGACATGTGCACCTATACTTTACTGCAGTCAGTACAGTTTAATAATCCATTACTGATTAAAAGAGGTTATTTGGAGCTTAGAAATAAAAGGATCAGGAGGAATAACGTCAGTGTAAACCAATAAAAGTCAATGGACACAATGAGGTTTATTCATTAACTTGTAAGACTCAAAGAATCAGCTGCGTTTGATTTTAACTGCTAAACATAAACCTCCAGGGATAAACATTCAGCGATAAAACACTGTTGCAACTTACAATTAGGGGTATGTATTGGCCAGAATCTGGTGATACGATATAAATCACAATACCAGGATCACGATACGATATATCATGATTAGGCCTGTAACAGTACACAAAATTTTCGGTTTGCTACATTTTCAGTTTTGAAAGTAAGATTTTGGGGGGTTTTTTGGTTCGGTACGGGAAGAAAAAAAACATTTGCATTTATGAATTTCTGAACATTTTTCCCCCAATTTTTGGAGACAATAGAATATAGAAAAACAGGAATAATATATTTCTGCTGCTATAAATCAAATAGAAAATAAAATAAGGCCTCTCACTGTGTGAGAGGGCCTTACCTTTCGGCTCGGTCCCTAATAAATACAATATTACTAAATGTATTACATTAGTGTTGCACTTTTCCCTGACAGGTAGTTTTGAACAAACAACAAAAATCTAATCACAGTTCTGTCAGTTCACATTCTGCATTTTAAAATAACAACAAAAAAATTCCACATGAAGTGCAACATTAACAAGAGGGTAAACTGGTATTCTGTTTAAACAAACTGAAGAGAAACATTAACAAGAAAATTAACCAAATTATTTATTTTAGGACAGAGAACAAACTGCTTAGGCCACTTTGTGTACTTGTGTCTGTGTGTGCAGGGTGTGATTTGTCAGTTATATACCAGTTATATATCCATAACTAACGTAACAAACACGTGAAATGAAAGTGAAACTTTACATACAGTACTTTCAACATCCCACTCTCGGGTTCTCTTCCTCTATTATACAGCGTGTGTGAGAGAGAGAAACAGAGAGGCAGACAGACAGAGAGAGCTGGTGTGTTTTAGAACTACCGTAGTTCATAGGCGGCAAACACCGTTCATCTTACCACTGTCTCTTTCCCCATTGTTGTCTTTCACCAGAACCTGTAGTGATCCCAAACAGGACTGTAATGATGGCAGAGGGTCTGCAGTCTCTTCCTTTGTCTCATCATACTGTGCTGGTTCGATACAGCTGTGTACCGAACCGAACAGCTGTGTACTGAAAAGGTTCGGTATGTGTACTGTTACAGGCCTAATCATCATGATACTGCAAAAAAGAGAAGAGCTCAAAAAATTATCCACAATAAGAAAAAAAAAAGAGAACAGGCCAAAAAATTATCCATTATAAGAAAAAAAGACAACAGCCCCAAAAAATTATCCATTGTTCTCTCTTTTTTTTCTTATAGTGGATAATTTTTTGGGCTGTTCTCTTTTTTTTCTTACAGTGGATAATTTTTTGGGCTGTTCTCTTTTTTTCTGACAGTGGATAATTTTTGGGGCTGTTCTCTTTTTTTCTGACAGTGGATAATTTTTGGGGCTGTTGTCTTTTTTTCTCAGATGGATAATTTTTGGGGGCTGTTGTACCTCTTGGCCACCACAACTTACAGATCCCAGTAGATCTACAAATACACAAAACATTTAATAACAGGCAGAATACTGTTAAAATTACACTTACTTCTCTTAAGACATTTCAGGTTATTCACATTTTTTGTAGAAAGGATAGTTTGTAAATGAGAACATTTTCATGTAATGTCACCTTTTTACATTAAAACAAAGAGAAAATTCATTATTTAATTCATTTCATCATTATTTATAGCTTATTACTAGGAAGGTAATTACAACTAATTGTGTGACCTGCTGCTTATTTTCATATTCAGCAAATTCTGTAAAGCCCTGTGAGGCGACCTTGTTGTGATATTGGGCTCTACAAATAAAATTGAATTAAACTGAGTTATTATGATAGTATTTTACTGGTCTGACCCACTTGAGATCAAATTGGTCTGTATGCGGAACCTGAACTAAAATTATTTCAGTGTCCTCTATTGTTAATGTCTTCAGTGTCAGTTTTGCATTTCACAAATTCATCTCACAGGCCAGACTGGAGGGAATAGGTGACACTTCAGAGAATGAAAGAATGAATGAAGAAATGTCCTGTTGATCTGTTCAGTCACTGAAGCTTCAACATGACCAGACTTTCAGTGATTTCCACTTATTTTAAGTTACAATTTTTCACTAACATTATTTCTTCAGTAACAAAAAACTAAATTTACACAGACTCTGTTGGTTTAAACAGAATGAGCCACTCCCACAAAACATCAGGAACTTGGACTCAATACAAAACTTCAAATCACTACTCAAACTCACCTGTTCAGACTTGCATTTTCTTGAGCCCCTTTGTACTGCGAAGCATCTTTGAGGGTCCAAAAAACCGCTATATAAGTGTGATGAATTATTATTATTATTTTAATGTCGACTGACACTGCAAAATCACTATAAATGTAAATAAACACACGATTCACCTCTCCGTCAAAGAACAGAATATTGAGGTAGTGGTCATTTTGGTGTCGATAACTGATGCAGTTCACTTTTTTCAAAATAAAATCCCAATGGGCACAACCAGAAAAGGTGAAACCTGTAAATGTTGACTGCTTTAGGGGTGTTCTAGTGACACCGCATTTAAATGTCACTGACACTCTCAAAAAGTGATACTTTTAACACTTTACAACAAGGTGGTAACTTATTAATAAATGGTCTAACATTTACTGCTAAAGGGACAGGATAAAGTTAATGAGGCGACTGTTAAGATCTGAATTTTAACAGCATCAGCCTTCTCAACTAGCGATTAAGAATTAATGTATGAAAATAGTCAGAACGTCTTTAGTGTTAATTAATATCTTACAACTTGAAAAATAATCTAGCCAGATCATTCCTCTGGAAATGGATTTAGGATCATATGGTGTGACCTTATAAAGTCAGTGTATCTCATGCTACTTTTGTACATCAATATACAGAAAGTCAACCTAACAGTTACACTGAAAAAATCTAAATCTTACCAGGTGTATTTTTCTCATTTCTAGTCAAAATATCTCATCACACTTAAAACTAGAAGCACTCGGAGAGCGCAGACCTCCGCCAAGGCTGATCAGTGGCTCCCCTCGTGGGCCCCCCCACCCCCGATCACCACCAAAATTTAATCATTTCTTCCTTATCCCATTTCCAACAAACCCTGAAAATTTCATCCAAATCTGTCCATAACTTTTCGAGTTATGTTGCACACTAACGGACAGACAAACAAACAAACAAACAAACAAACAAACAGACAAACAAACAGACAAACAAACAAACCCTGGCAAAAACATAACCTCCTTGGCGGGGGTAATAAGACATAATCACCTAAAGAGTAACTTTTCAGTGAGATGTAAGAACTTATTTTTAGACAATAGATTTTGAAAATCTTATTTCAAGAAATCTTACCCAGATAATTTTCACTTGTTTCATTGGCAGTTTTTTTTTTTTTTGCTTAATTCAAGATTTTTTTTGGGTTAATTCAAGCAAAAAAAATCTACCAGCTGAATAAGTGAAAATTATCTTGGTAAGATTTCTAGAAAGATTTTCAAGATCTATTGATTAAAAATATGCTCTTGTATCTCACTTAAAAGTTACTCTTTAGGTGATTGTCTTATTTTAAGTGTGATGAGATATTTTGACTAGAAATGAGAAAAAATACACTTGATAAGATTTAGATTTTTACAGTGTATATCACATATTTCTGTATATATACCCTGAAAAGGAAATACTATTTCCTCTTTCTTATTTACTACAAGCAATCGACTGAAAGGCAATCTGTGGACAGAAAAGAATTTAAGCAACGTTAACATCATCAAAATACTGGGAGTTCTCTGTAGCTTTTGACCAATCAATAAAAATGGGTCCAAGTAGCTGAGAATACATACTGCTACCAGACATGAAACTAGGTCCATGTCTTACAGGTGTTAGATTTCAATGAACTAATTAGCATAGGAAACATCTTTCCATGGTAGATAATGACACATAGTTTGGTTCACAATCACAAAACATCCATTCTAATGGAACTTAACAAAAATGGAGAGGAAGGTCTTTAATCTCAGTTTAGTTTGTTTCCTTACAAAGGCGACACTTGATTCAGGCTTGAAGTAATTTAATTATAGAAATACAGGATAACAATTAAAACATCACATAATATCCAGCATTTGGATCTCAGTGACAAAGCACCCAAGCATAATTACATACCATACAAACTGTTCCAATAAGAGCACTAACCATTACACTGCTGTGAAAAATAGCTCCTATGTGATCTTTCCAAACATAGGGCTGAATAAATAGGCTGTGCTTCAACCATGCCAATGTCAGACATCTTGTAGCTGCTAATGGTGACCCTTTAGATAACAGGTGTCATGTATGAAGGTCTATAAGGCTGAGCTGTCTATTGTTACACATGTGAGTGACTCACAGGGGGGAGGGTGGGGGGACTGGATGATACCAAGGCCAGATAAAAGTCACCGTTGAGGGCACGGGGCATGCTTATCATAAAGGCTTCTTTGACATGTAGTATTTTACAAGAGGTCAGCGGGTCATGGGAGAAACGAGGGGAGAAAATAAAGGGCTGAAACTGAAAGCTGAAAATGTGTCTCGCATTTCCTAGAATCATATCACACAGTCAGAGGGACGACCAAAGAGGCATCAGGAATAAAAACAAAGCCTCTTGTGTCTAACAGGGCGTTTACATGCAGCACCCAGATCAGTTTAATGCTTTTCAACAAGATTTTTCTTCTTTTTTTTTTTTTTTTTTTACCAACTGAAGTTGAAGTTTTGTATAAATCATCCTCATGCTGGTTGCAGAAAGTGTAACTAGAAAGACAGAGTTGGACAGTTTTAGATTTTAAATAAAAAAGCTTCACGCACATGACGAAAAACTAAATGAATGAAAGATGGATCAGTCAAATTACAGAACATGTGCCATGAAGACCTCACATATTAAAACATAAACCTACTTAATGATGTCTAACATTTATAATATTGAATTCAAAACATTTACAACTTTTTGACAATTATATATTGTGAATTTAAGTGGAAAAACAATTGTGTGAAGAGTTATTTTGATAAACAACAAAACAAAATTCTGAGAATAAATGAGCGTATTTATGAGGAAAAAACTGAAAAGCATGACAAAACATTGGGAAATTTCAGAAACAAAAATGACAAACTTATGAGTAAAAAACAAACAAAAACAAAAAAAAAACAGGAGGCCATGATAAGTATAAATACAGTTAATTCTAGTTTAATCATTTAGACTATTTGATTTGGTTCTTTATTGGTCCACCCAACTTAACAGTAATAAACAGAAAATGGACAAGATACTAGACAAGAATGACTCAAAACAACAGTGTGAATGAATATCCCCACCTGGATTCAAATCAAATAGTTCAAATAGTAAATATTTACTGCAGTGATGGATATCTTTCAGCTGCAACAAATTCTTTAACTCTAACTGATGCAGTGATTGGACTGTGTTTCAAAGGAAAAAGGTCATGTGGTCTGATGAGTCCAGACTGAACCTGTTCCAGAGTGATGGGGGCATCAGGGTGGATGAAGTGATTACCCATCATGCTTAGCACCTACAGTACAAGCTTGTGGGGGCAGTTATGATCTGGGGTTGGTTCAGTTGGTCACGTTCTATGTCCATTAAATGATGGAAATAAATGTGAGGTTGTATAAGACATGATATAAATAAAAAACTACAGCGGATCCAATCAAATGTTTGACTTCTGTTTTCTGTTTTGGCCAGGGTGTGTTGATTATAGATACAGTATAATGATTTTTGGGGGTGTGAGCCTTCATCTCCCCTGTTGTCGCCCTACCTACAACCGAGTCCATTAAACTAAACTAAACTAAACTAAACTAATTAATTCAGTCTGTATTTATGACATGGCTTCCTCTGTTTCTGGTATAACCTCTGAGAATATTTGAGTTTATTCTCTTAATTAAAAAAAAATAAAAATAAAATTTACAAATGCCCCCCCCCCCCCCCCCCCCCCCCCCCCCCCCCCCACACACACACACACACACACACACACACACACAAATACATGTATTTATAATCTCTGAGTGTATTCAGGTTTTTTTATCCTGTTGATTTATGACTTTAATCTTGAAAATAATTTTTTTCCCCTGAAATACTACTCCAGTCATTTGTTTCTCCTTGCACCCCGTCCTTCCCCCTTGTGAAGTGTGATATTAATGACCTGTACACAACCTGTATTATGTTTGATCTTTTATTCACCACGTCATTATAAAAGTGCCTCTTTGAAAACAGTTCACATATAGATAACAGTATTGCTTTTTTTCTAGTAACTAATGCAATGTACTTAGAGATAAAAAATAACAGAAAGTCATCATTTCCAGGAACAATGTGTAGAATTTCTCACAGAAAAAAAAACAAAAAAACATGGACTGTAAAAAGAAAAAAAAAAAAAAAAAAAAACCCTGTCTCTGCGGTCTTTACTAACAAAGACTCTCTTGAATGTGGGAAGCACTTGGGACTCAAATGGTTTGCGGAAGGTCGAAGCATACATCTTGTAGGCCTAGCGCACAAAGAGCAAGGCAACATGATAAAAAGGCAATGAAAAACCTTCATATTCCCTCCTTCAGAGACGCATCACGTCCTTAAGAGAACAGCATTATGTACACCTGACAAGAATGCAAATAATCAAGGCCTTCTTTACAAGAAACAGGGTCACCTTTATTCAGCCGTCGTCCGTCTCTGTAATTTCCATTGAAATGAAAGAGCCACATCATATTTGTGATGCTAATCCTGTGCATGTCTGTCTGTGTGCAGCAGGTAGAATGTGTCGCTCTGTATTCTGCACACATGTTCAATCAGGACGACGGCTTTGTGGATCCTAATCTCACACACTGTGATCTCCAGATATCCACGAGGAGAGGTTTGTGCACTGGAATGTGAGGCGAGTGTTTGTCTCGATGTGAGCCTCGGTGGGAGATTTACATTTTTCTATTAGTGGAGAAAACAGAGGGACGTGACTCTGCAGAATATCATTACCGGGGCTGGGTCGTGACTGTAGTTCGGAAGACGCAGATAAAATAAAAAAAAAAAAAAAAGGTTAATTTTCTTTGCTGGTTATTGCTGAAACAGATGTGTAACAAGTGCTATGAGGATAGCCATATGAAATACGTTTTTAGTATTTTTTTTTTTTTTTTTTTTAAGACTACTCAACTGCAGAAGAGGAATTGTTAGTAAAAAACTTAGGGCTGAGTGATCTGGCCTAAAGAACACATGACAGTCTTTTGAGGTAGAATCACAGTCCATGTTTTCAATCACAATATTTCTCAAATCTGATAAAAAATATAGGTGAGTTTCAACCAAACAGCAAGTTTCCCAACCAATATTACTGCAGTATTTTGACATTAGTTGGAAGATACTGAAAACAAATCACTAGTGCATGTTTTTTCCCAGCTGTATATTCATCTGTGACTGCAGCAGAGTTTTTATTAATTATAAACTGTTGCTTCACAAAAAATGTTTTAATGTGTTTTGCACCGTTATTTCAGTGTACATCAGACTTAAAGCACATCAAAGCTCAGAGTTTGGACCTGCAGCTCACAGAGTTACTATAATTCTTCGTTTTCTGTCATTATTTCTTCAGCAACAAAAAACAAACTTTACAAACTCAGGTTAAAGTAGACTGAAACTTGTTGTTGCTGCCAGTAGCTCACAGGGGTGTAAGAAAATATTGGTTCTGCAATATATCGTGATATTTCATTTCACAATACTGTATCGATATTAAGTACTGTATTTATATTTTTAGGTATTTATTCAAATGCAGATATTGTGGAGGTTCATTTTTGGTTTTTTTGGTTTTCCTTTATTTATTATTATTTAACACTCTTTTTAAATAATGTTAGTTCCTTTGTTGGGATTGCACAAAAATAATGTTATGATGTTAGTTATTAACTAATAGAATATGAACATTTGAGTATTATCTTAAACTGTAATGTCTGTAAAACATAATTTAAGTTTTAACACAGGAACATTTTGTGATATAGCATTAGATCCTGTTCTGATCAAATAAAAATGTGTTTAGTATTTGTGCATATTTCTGGTGTAATCCCATTCTTCCAGGAAATAATATTTTACAAAAGAAACAAAACCAATAAAAAAACTGCCTTTTTAACAGTATCGTGATATATCATATCGTGATCCTAGTATTGTGATTTGTATCGTATTCAGATTCTTGCCAATACACACCCCTAGTAGCTCAGGAATCACTGTCAACAGACTGCAATAAACTTGTTAGCCTAGGAATGTTAGTACTACAAACTAATACAACAACAGTCTCTGCAGTAATGGCTCTGGTACAAGCCATTTAAACTGAATGTTAGCTGAGCAGTAAATAACTAAGTTTGGACAGCGCTGATATTAATGCATTGAATGATAAGATTTGTACAATCTCTCTGAAAAGCAGAGATTGAGAGGAAGATCACCCAGCCCTACGTCTACATATTAAAAGAGTTTAGCATTTTTACTTTAAAATGTTCAAAACAGTCAAAATAGTTCACAAGTAGAATCATTTTTGTTGTTTCCACCACTGAACGCTGCTCTAAAGTAAACAAATGCAGTTTGATGCTCAAATGGCAGCATTTCTTCAACACGGGTGAGTTGGATTATGAGATTTATGAAGGTATAAAGTTACTGTTATGTTCTTATCTTTGCTAAGTTGTTGTTTGTTGATGCACAGTTCAGACTAAACTGTGACAGTTCTGACTTTGTTCGATTCCAAACAGATCTTTAGTGCAGGTAGTGACAACACAAACTGTAGAGAAAACAGGTGATGTATGGTTTCACTGGGTCTGTTTTCAGTCTAAAAACAGAGCTAACAGAGCTATGATGTAAACTATCGGCTGATGCAGCATGTGACGATTCTAAAACGCAGTGTTATTTGAACCAGTTTTTGTTTGAAGAAGAAAACTTGATGATAACATAATACAGATGTGTGTAAACAATGACCTTCACACGTTATTCAGTGAACGTTTCTGGTGATCCAGTGTTGATTCACTGGTGGTTTTGTTCACTGTGTGTGTGTGTGTGTGTGTGTTCTGGTTCATGGCTTCCCCAATCTGTTGTTCTGATGAGAGTTTGGAATATTGATACTACGTAGAACCCCTTTACAGCTTCAATACATGTTCCCAATACAACAGATATTAATACACAGAAAAAAACAAGGATAGAAATGTACACGTGTTCAAACAATCTCAAAAATGGCTTTTAAACTTCAATAGTTGATGTGGTTGTCTTGTAGCTGAATTTCAGTATCAGTGCTGCCATTAGTGTGTTAACCAGTCTCAAATCACACACAGGACTTGTGTGTGTTTTGGGACGCTATCCGTAGTTTTCATGTGTCATTAGGTATGTTTCCAGAGCAGCAACTTCGGCTAGTTTTAAGGGGGTGTGGTCACTGGGGCGTGTCTCCACTGCAGGAATTTTTACAGGGTTAACCCAGTCCCTGCTTCAAAGTAGGTACTCCAAACACCCCTGAAAACTCCTGGGTGGAGCTTAAAGGTTTACTTGATGCTGACTGGGTAGGCCCAGAGTAGGAGAGGAAACAAGCGGCATTTTGAAAGTCCTGCAGAAGTCGAGCAGGAAATAGTAGATTTTGGGAGTATCTATGGATTTTACAGTTGAAACAATAAAGTATGATAAGTGGACCGACGCAGATTTGCAGGCACTGCTTATACTGTACCACCTAATCAGTCACACAACGATCGCAATTAATTAACTTATTATTGTGGGTCCAACTCCATAATGGAGACACAGCAGCCAAGACGGCTAGGTGAGAGGACGTTCCTGTAACCCCCCCACACTTGTACCCTGAGGTTCCTGCAGTGGAAACATGCCTGTTATGCCCTGTAATGACCACATGAGGCAAAACAAGGCTTTCATCCCCTGCCCACTGGTTATTTTACCAGCTTGATTTAGGTAAGAAGCCAAATGGTTGTTATTCAGTTAGATGCAGCATCTGACAGCGACACAAGCCTGGGTTGCATTTCTACAGAATCCTGTGAAAATATATTTATATTTTTCAAAATAAAGTTTTTCAATCCACAACAGCAGACCCTCAGTGTAGACTGAGGGAAGATGTTCGCCTGACATTAAAAGGATGTTTAGATTGGATTTACGTCATCGGATATCGTCTTACCTTTATTGGAATACTTCCATTACAAATATTCTTTTTAATTCTTTTCAAAGGAGATCTCAGTATTTGTGGATTGAAACAGATGTCTAACATACAGGGCTATGCTACGTTTCCAAGATTAGCTGTCATGTGGGACCAGTGTTTTTACCCTCTAGGTAGTCACTATTACATGACTAAAAACTACAAATAGATGGTCATTCATGTCTTTACATCACCCTCTTGCCCTTGTATGTTAAATACAGAGAAGTTAATCCACATCCACGTCCAGGTTGATCTCGGTGCTCAGGTTGAGGTAGAAGAAGGCGTAGACACAAAGCACAAAGAGCAGGATCGCTGCGATGACGAGGAATGCATCCTGAGAGGAGAAAGGAAAAAAGTTTTAAGACTCTGTCTTTACCTTGTTTGTCTACAGCACTATTTTTACATCTGCCTTAGCCCGTGTGTATTTTCGTTATGAGAATCTTTTGAACGTGCTTATTTATTAGCTTTATGTCTATATTTGCCAAATCCCCATTGTCTTTCCTTTGATCTGAATTTCCTTCATTCCTAATAGACCTCTTATCAGCCTGACTTCACAAGAATGAATTATTTAGTGATAAAAACATAATAAGAAATAAATATTTAAGACAATAGGTGGATGTACTTTAAAGACAAATGTAATAATAGGAATGTCAATCATCACGCTTCTATTTTAAAAGTGAAAATGAAGTGAAAATCTGCTTGGATTACGAGATGCATGCAGTCCAAATAAACTATACTGCTGATGAACACACTTATATACACTCTGTGTGTTGCTAGAAAGTTGCTGGAAGAGCCTTTCAGCACTATATTCAAAGAACTCACTAAAAATATGCATACAACTTTGTTCTGATGACATCGTACAGGTGTTATTACTGACTGCACACCATGAGAGAACAGGTGAAACTGTCATCCTTAGACTGCGATGCACATATTTGCTGCCTCTCAAATCCATGTGAGTGCATACTTCATTCATCTATCGCCCACCTAAACACCTAATGCTGTATGGGGGGATGTAGTGCTGCATTATGTGAATTGTGGAATGTGTCTAGTGTGCAATGTCCTGTCCTTTGCTGCAACCCATGTCTGCAAACTGAATTGCTCCTTGGGGATAAATAGTGTTCTGAATCTGAATTATGTAGTAATGATGCAATATGTAATAATGTATTAATTTTTCACCCCATTATGTAATAACATGCTGCTTCTTGTAATAAAACTCTTGAACACATTTTGTAATAGCTTATTACGAATTGTGTCTTCCAAATTTCAGTGCACCAGTAAGTTTCTTGTAAGTAATACTTAATTAGTACAGCTTTTGCCTGTAACTTGCAAACACATTCTCCATTATAACAAACACAGTTACATTTGATTTAGGTTTGACCAGTGAAAAATCCTACTAGTTTTTTTAAAATGAATTGTAATTAAGCTGGAATGCTTAAAGCTGTTCTGCTGGTATGATGGTTTTTCCAATCAAGGCATCAATTTTGATGGTGTACTACATAATGCATCAAATTATTACATTTCCTTTAAAAAAAAGTGCTACACCTGCATTTTGTAATAACTGTTGCATTATGTAATAAGTTATTACAAAATGCGGTAAAGTTTATTACAAAATACGTTCAAGAATTTTATTACAAAATGTAGCGTTATTACATAATGAGGTGAACAATTATTACATTATTACCTATTGCACCGTTATTACATAATGCAGCGCTACAGGGGATCTTTGCATTGACCAGTGTCGCTGTCTGTCTGGAAGCTGATACCAGAGAACAGAATCCACCTGGGGCTCATTCCCTGCATCACCAAGCGGACTAAGTAATCATTTAGAGTTCAGCTTCTCACATGAGTTAACCACTAACACATGCTGTCACAAGGATCTTATTACAGATAATTCTAACATTTAATCTGACATGAAGATATAGCCTGCGTATGAAGATCTGCTCTGAGATCAAGATGTCCTTCCTTAGACCACTTTTGGAAGGCACCAACCGCTATGGACCAGGAACACCCAACAAGACCTGCATTATGAAGATGCTACGATCAAGCAGCCAAGCCATCACAACCTGGCCTGAATCAGTCACATCAGACCTGTACACTGCCCATTTTTCCTTCTTCCAACACATCAACTTCAAGTATTTCATATTCATGTGCTGCCTCATACATGTACATACACCCTACCACTAAAAGGTGCCATTTAAAGGGAATAATCAACATTATTATTACATCTGTCACTGGTCTGAATGTTATAGCGGATCAGTGTACAGTATGTCCTTCATATGTACTATAGGGGGATAGATGTAACCCCACCCTGTGCCTGAGTAAATGGTAGGGTTTCCTACAAAGAAAAAAATAGGACCAATCTCACCAGCATGTTCTATCAAGAATCAAAAACAAGTTGAATTTGCGAGGTTGTCAGGTTCTGCCTGCATCCAGACCTGTGGTTTGGATGCAGGAGATCAATCTCCCAATAGAAGTGGGTGGTATGGGTGGTAATGCTGCATTACAGAGTCCCAGGAGATGGGAAGTTTCCGACGTCCAACTCGGTAAAATGCATCGGAATGCCTGTCCAAGCCGGAGGTCCATGTTACAAAGTGTTTAGTTCAAAGAACCCCGAACTCACCGCAAACTACAGCATGACATCAACACAACAATGGCAGCACACAGTGTGCAAGTTTGCAATAGAAAAAAAAATTTCACAGTGTATAATTAGTTCATCCGTCATTTCGCTTCTTCCATCTCGTTAGCGTATATGAGAACACTGTACTGTCAACAGTCAAAATGCCTCTTCAGTAACAAAGCAAATAGGAGCTTAGATCTGCGATCTACATGTTTGTTGTTTATGTTCAACATGGATCACCTGGAATACTTTGAGGTGGGATATAGTTAACTCCAACTGACATATATTCTACCTCCCAGGACTCTGGAATGCAGCATAAGTCTACATATGACTTCTTATCAATGCTCAGTAGTAACTATATGAATGTCTCTAACGATTTCCATGTTATAAGCCATAAAAATATGGACCATTATAAGTAAAGGTAAATTTTTAATCATTCAAAAATTCCTCAAAAGTGTGAACAAACTTTGTAGACATTGTCCCATGAAAGCTACAGAAAACATTTAAATGCATCTGACCAGTAGTTTTGGAGAAGAAGATTGTTGAAATCTAGACATTGGTGACCTTGAGTTTGACCCCTCAAAGCTTCAAAGGTCAAAGGTCATGGACCCAAATGAAAGTCCATATATGACTTCCCATTAGTAATTTCATCATAGAAGATGTTTGAGGAAATTGCTAATGAAGACGATGATGAAGACGACACCAGTCACAGCACCTTCGCAGTAGCTCATGGCCTATTTGCCGGTGAGTTAAAAATGTCATTGATGATGTATTTTGTCGACCAGCCAAACTTGCATTAAGTAGAATATTATCTTATGTCCCATCCCATCCATCACTGCTGTGCAATACTTATGGGCTAATGTCAAAGGTGCTGATTGGACCACTCTTCCCTTACTTCTAACTGACCTATGACAGCTGGGAAAAACAGACTGGCCCCTCCTTCCAGTCAGTGTTGTCTGATCTGGAGTGTTTAGTTCAGGGGACATTTACTCTGGTCCACACTCTGATGTAGTAGGTGATGGTAATGCACCTTAAAATGAATATCACATGCTATAAAATGGAAAATGAAGGAAGGGGAATTCCTTTTGGAGCTATTGTAGAAATGACAGTGTAATATGATAGAAGGTGATTCCACACTAATAAAAACATAATTATAAATATTATGTTCTACGTCTATATTTAGATTCTACTAAATCCCTGTAAATCTCACACACTGGATTTTTAACCTGGAAATAACCAGTTCATTATTTACTAGTTTGTGCTTGTATATACTTTGCAGAAGAAGGAGAAATTTGCTAACAGAAAGAAGACAGTTGTGTTCATCTTTTGGAGAAAAGGGTTAACAAGTCAGTGTGTCTTGTCCGCAGTGTAACACTTCTCAAAGCTATCCACTCTGAAGAGCATTTTCAACAAGCTTTGTTTTTCACCAGCTGAGTGCTGCTGATGGACGGCCAACACAGATGTGTTTTCAAATGTATCTGCATTTGGTGGAAATGGATTCAGACTCTTTAAAAAGTAAACCAGGTCCCCCCAGTAGGTGTTCTAACTCTGATGGACCCATTTGCACATTAATGGCAAAAACGCTCTCAGCTGCTTTGAGAGATTCACGGCAGGAAATTGTTACCTGATGAAACGGTGGCCCATTAGATGAAACTGACAGTAAATATAATTTAGTAAAATGACTATTTCTAGCAGCATGGATGCACCATCTTATAAACTACATGAACAAAATATTAGGACACATCACACCTACAGCTTGCGGGTTGAAATATTATCATAAAAAGTTCATCTCTGTTGTCAAAAAGTATAAAAAAAATATACAAATAATAAATGTTGAATCAATATTTCTATTATGTTCCAAAGCTGACTTTTCTCCTTGTGTGAAAGCTGAAGAAACCAGATTGTTATTTATGGTTTAAAATTATTACTTATGGTCAAAACATGACAAACATTTCAGAAATCTAACAGTTCAGTTCAGTTTATGAAATAAAAATGTGTTAGGACCCTGAGGTCGGGTGTGTTCATGTATTCATAGGTATTGTGTATTGTGTGTTGTGTGTTTCTTCTGTTCCTCTCTCTCTCTGGTTATGGTTTCTGCCTTCCTCCCACACTGGCCTACAGAGGGCCAGAGGTGCATCTATGCTTGTGCATTTTTGGGGTGCATGTGTGAGCGTGCATGTCTGTGTGTGTGTCGGAGATCAGGTGGAGTTCGCCGAATGACAAACCCGGAGCGACGAATGGCACGCTGATTAGTCGAAAGAGACTGAGCCGATCTTTAAAAGGACCGGATGACATCTCCCAACCAGCTCCTGACCTAACCCTGGTCCCAACCAACACTAGTTTGTTAGTTTGTCTGACTGTGTGTGAGAGAGTGAGAGATTCTGTTTCTGTATCTGTAAATATTGTAAATAACCTGTATACACTTATGGTTGCACCAGGAAAGGGTGAGAAGCCTATTTTGTTTTGATATGTTTTCTCCTGTTTATAATTTAGGAGTCCAGGTTAGACCTGTGTATTTTAGTTTCTTTATTTTGTTTGTTAGGGAAGTTTAGGGTTGTTGAGCTGGTTTTGCTTATTATTTTGGCACTGCTCACCCTGAAGGAAATAAATTGCTGCTTATTTTTGTCACTGCCTTCTTTGGGAGTGGGATTCGAGTTGGAGTCACTTTTATGTTATGCCCTTTTAGTACCCGTAGACTAGGTCATAACACTGAAAAGCAAAATACTCATACATCAGTGTCTAGAAACAAAACCAGATTTCAAGAAAACATGAAAACTTACATTCGAAAAGGAGTGGGAGGACATTTAAATGTATTTAATCCCACACGACAGTCAATTATTTAGGTTCCTATCAGTATAAAGCTGTACGAAAAATTTTGTAATTGGTTAATTTCAATTGTCATTTTTCAAAAAAGTAAACATACATATATACAAACCTATACAGACATACAAAAAATAAATAAATACATTTTTGAAGGTAACATGACATGAGTGAACAGCAAAAATATATCATTAAATAAAATGAACCAAAAAACAAACAAACAAACACCACAGTAAACATTTGGTAGTACTCGGACGGACACCTTCTACATTTTTAAACCATGAATGTCTTTTTAAATAGTCTGATGTTGACATTCTTTAATCTGTTCCATAATTTTACTCCACATATTGAAGCTTTTCCTTGATATTCACACTTTGAAGGTTTTGAACTTAAGTTGTCCTCTTCATTCATTCACAACCTCCTTCCCTTTTTGTGAATCATTTTGGAATATTTCCTGGCAGTAATTAATTTTTTGCTTGAAATAGTATCTGAGCTGTCCGAAATTCTATGAGATCTTTAAATTTGAACAATTGGGTTTGTGTGAAGTCTGTAACTCACCCCATGAATGACCCAGATTATTAGAGGATGTATGGTGGTGATGTAGTTATTGCTCCAAACCTCTGCACAGTATTGTTGATATGGAAGAAACAGGTGAACACTATTTAATGAGGAGTGATTTATGACTAAGGTACAACATTTAAAACTATTCTAATGATAAAGAAATTCAACTCTGATTCAAAATACAAACTTATGAAGTATTTTGTTAGCATAGATAACAATGTAAACACAATTAACCTTAAACATGTTGAATTTGTATAATGTAGGTACGTCACGTATAATGATAAACATGATGTTTAACGCCATAATAGTGGTGTAGTTTTATTTCGAGCACATAGAATCATAAGATAACAAAGAACCATACAACATGGTCAAACAAAATTTTCCTGTGCTCAAAAGGGAGTGGGAAGAAGTGTAACTTATTGACTCCAACCCCTTCTTACAAACTAATAATTCAATTAAATCTGCTTCCTTTGCTTTGTTAACGCACCTTTTCTTCTGTATATTTTTACAATAACACAAAACATCCATACAAACCATTCACATACACTTTTTTGGTCACCTCACACACAATCAGATTTGCATAATCAACCATTTTTTATATATATATATAAATATATATATATATATATATATATATAAACTAAAATTTATAGGCACTTTAAATATTTACTACAAATACAATAATCAATATATGGGATAATATATTCTTATGATAATTAATTCATAACAATAATATCTTATTTTATGTGTACTTCTATGTTATAACGAGATATTCACTTATTCAGATAATGTTCTATATTTTGTTATTATACTGGATTTATACATCCTTTTAAATGCTCAAATTGAAGAAGACATTTTTAAGTTTTGTTCCAGATTATTCCACAGATGTACCCCTCTAACAGAGATACACTGGCTTTTAATGTTTGTTCTACACTTCATTTTCTTGTAGATTTCAGTTCCCCTTAAATTATAATTACTTTGCCTGTGCTCAAACATCTCCTGCAGACTGTAGGGGAGCATATGGTCATGAGCTTTATACATTATGATAAGAGTATTAAGGTCGACAAGATCGACCATTGGTGATACACAGAATGTGAAGTCCATTTTTCCTGGAAATCAGCTGAAACGTGGACATGTCTGTCTACAGGACACCTTTCTACTGTAATGAGATGAGTCTGAGTCCAGGGAACTCAAAGGTGTTTCTGCGCAGAATTAACACATTTCTTCCTAATTTGATACAGTTTGAGGTTCCATTTCTGGATGCAGCAGAAGACCAAAGTGGTGCTGAGTCCATGTGTCTGTATTCACCACAGTAACATGATGGTGTCTCATGCAATAATGCCTGAGAGTAGAAGGTCATGCACATTCAACACTAGTTTCTACCCTTGGCCTTAACACACTGACCCTGCAATGTTTTCACAATATCATGTTGTGCACATGGTGAAAGACTGAAACTCGTTGCGATTTTGGAACTAAAAGACAATCGTCTCACAAAGTTTGGCACAAAATGTTGAGTCAAGACTAGGGATGTAATGATAACCGGTATAATGATAAACCGCGGTAAAATTTCCGACGGTTAGTATTACCATTTAAATTCTAATTATTATGATAACCATGTTTGATTACCACACCTAGAGAACTCATGGTACTATTCATTTCCTGAAGAGGCAGCGGCACTCCAGGCGTGTGTGCAGTTTGTAATGTTTGGCCTCTGAAAACATGGCTGAAGGCACCTGCATGGACAGAGGTCCAAAGATTTGGGGATAGGGGCTCCTGCACGGACCCGGTCCGTCCGACTGCAGGTCTGTCAGAGCGTGTGCGCACGGACCTGGGGTACGTTTCTGGGTTAAATAGTGAACGCAGCCGTTTGCGCGCCCCTCAACGCAAATAGTGAGCGAACGATGGGTCGGGGAACACAGAGGCTTAACGAACCCAAAATCTATTTCTGTGCTCGTTTCGTTCGCTAAGCCATCGTTCACTCACTATTTGCGTTGAAGGGAGCGCTAAACAGGTGCGTTCACTATTTAACCCAGAATGAACGCCTCTGCTCCCATTGTTTCCAGTCACCTGACAGCATTATGGTTAGAATGAAGAACTATTATAGGATATCTGTGAGCCCGGATCTGTGACCTTCTCCCTTACCCTCACCTGTCTGGATGGACCTCCTCACCTCACCTGACTATAGATGGACCCCCTCAGCTGTCTGCACCCCCACCCACACACACGCACACTCTGAACTGAACTGAATTATTTACACATAT